>NW_010189371.1:0-85402 GCF_000695765.1 Mesitornis unicolor | reverse complement strand
TTCTGTGATTCTGTGATTCTGTGATTTTGAGAACAACTCCTTGCTTTGAAATGTGTATTTGGCACTCTGCCTGTGCTGTTTTACAGGGACAGATGTACAATGTTAGGGCTGTGCTTATATTCCCAATGGCCATAAATCCCTGAGAAGAATAGGCTGATACAATGGAAACACTGCAGATTTCATGGAATATGTATAAGAAAGATATATTTTACACATACATATATATACATACAAAGAGAGTGATTAATAAGATGTTCAGTAATAATTAACACAAATATGCCAATAGTGGAACATGTATGAAGTTGATCTCTTGATTCTCTGAACATTCTTGTGAATATTTGTTAAGCTTAGATATGTTTTAGAAGAGTCTATAGGAGCAAAGTTCCTCCAGCACAAATTCAAGTCTAATTTTAGTACAGCAGTTGAAGTATTTCCTGCAGCTGAAAAGGATCTAAAGTTTTTTACAATACAAGTTGGAGGTTGTTGGAGGTTGTATGTGGGAGTTATTCAAAAGTGTCTGGGTGATTTTGGATTATAGAGTCACTGAAAGTCACTGGGAATTTTTCTCCTAAAATGCTTTTGTACTTTCCAAAATTCTGCCATAAATCCCCAACTCTATGTTTAAAATTAACCTGTATACTTCGCAAAAATGACCTTATGATCGCCTCAGAGTTTTCTCTTGAATCTAATTATTGAATGCATTTAAGCATGTCTTTTTTAATTGCTGGTCCTGGAAGCTCATGCAGATATCTGTAAATCAGCAAGTTTGTTTTGGTTCAGTCACCACTGAATCAATGTATGTATCTGAAAATAATTGTTGCATTGATGCACACAGCAAATTATGATAGATTCAACATAGCATCCATATGGAATGGCTTCCATATCTCTGTATAAGATACAGCAATGAAGAGACATGATAGAAGTCAGTAGAATTATAAGAAACGAACCATCTATGAAGTCAAAATCTTAAAATAGACAAAAGTGTCCTTTTCTCACTTTATATATTAGCCACCAGATTCAATGTCACATGACATTATGATGGTCAAAAGGATAAGAGAGATCAAAAAGTGATTAAAGCATTATGGAAAACAGGCTTATTGGTGACACACACATCAAACCATCTAGAAGTATGTCCCCATTAAGATCCAGAGCCATAGTTTGCTGGAAACCAGGAAAAGAAAAGATGGAGAGGACAGATTAATACAAGTAAGTTTTTAATACTTCTCTCGCTCAGTCTGTACCATTGATCACAATGGAGAGACGATTAGATGCAGTATGGTAGATCTTAAGTGAATACTATTTATTGTTGCATTGATATTAACGTGTGACACATGTGGAGAAGTGCAAACTGTTTCCATACAGTTCTGATTCATGTATACTGACAAAAGGATAGGCTATTTAGGAATCAGATATTATTGATTTCTGCAAGAGCAGAAATGTCAGCGCCATTTCTTCTTCAGGAGCTCTTGATCCATGGGAACATGAAGAAGTATTTTGAGCTTTCTATGAAAAGTAGGGTATGTTTCTAAGGTTGAATGTAGTATGAATGTCTCATTCCAAGCTATTTGAAGCTCATTGAATTTATATAACTGGTTTGGAGAACTCCTGCATGAGGACTCTGTGACTCAGAGGAAACTTCTTCTGCTTGTCAAGCTGTGTTTCTAAAGGTAGATTTAGATCAGACGTTAGGAAGAAGTTTTTCACTATGAAGGTGTTGAAACATTGGAACAGGTTGCCGAGTGAGGTGGTGGGGGCCTCATCCCTGGAGACATTCTTGATGGGCCACGCTTGATGGGGCTCTGAGTGACCTGATCTAGTTAAAGATGTCCCTGCTCACTGCAGGGAGGGTTGGACCAGGTGACCTCTAAAGGTCTTTTCTAACCCAATGTATTCTATGATTCTATAATCAAATCAGTTGACAGCTTTAGAGCCTTCCATAAAAACATGCCTCCTCAAAAAGAAAGTATTTTCTGAAGCTACAGACTCTTTTTTGTTTAACTTTCCCAACAGCTGTGTTTTTTGACCAGATACCATGTTCATGCTTGTGGGAGAGCCATACTCTGTTACATTAGTGGTGTTTTGGTTTGCTTATTATGCAACATTTTGGGTTCTAAGGATAAGGAAATATTAGATTTCCAATGCAATATATAAGCCTCATTTTTATCACCACTAAATAAGATCTTTAGGAGTTCTCACAGTTTGAATTCCTATACCTGGACAGGTGTACTTATACATTTGCTGTGAGTGTGCAGTGAGTCCAAAGCCTCTGGACTTACCATCTACCTACTGAATAGAGGTCAGGCCCACATAAGACATGTCGAACATATTCCTGATGTGTCACAGATGCAGGATGATTTTGCTGCACACACAGTAAGATCAGTTTGCCTGGGATGCACTAACCTCACAGCTTCTGCATGCATGGACTAGACCTGAGCATCTACAGCTGCTGTCTACCAGTGAATTTGAGCTGGCAGGTAACTATTGGGCTGATCAGTTAGCCATTTAAAACCAAGACAAATAAATGAAACTCACATTCACCGTAGACAGAACAGCAGAAAAACAGAGATCATGGTTGACCTTGTGTTCTGACATTTCTGAAACAGTTGCGGCAGACCTCTCATTGTCTTTCGCCTAGCAACCTTCCTTGAAATAAATAGCATTTGCAGTTAATGCATGGCTTGCTAAGACATAGTGCTTAGATGTTGAAATTAGTACTACGGTCTCCTCAACTTTATTCTTCATTTGGGAAATTACAGCTCCTTTCTTCTTCACTTCTCAGGCTTCTAGTGAAGGTTATTTGATATTTATAAAGCACTGGGCATGTAATTGGCAAAACAAAGCTCAAAAAGCTTTATCAACATTGGTTGAAAGGTAGCTTAGAGGAGCACTTAGTGGGTTTCTAGTGTGACCTTGAGAAGCACAGCAAAGTTCCATTCCACTGTACATCCTCAGTAGCTGGGACACAACAGTTATCTCTGTGACCCTGTTCTTAACTCCTGAAACAAATTTTCTTGCTATTGTGTACGGACCGAAAATAGGAGGAAATGAATTTATTTTTTTCCTCAGTGAAGTGAAGAAAAGTGAAGCTGAAAGTTTTGAAGAATGCTGATGTCACTTTCAACACTTCCCAGATGAGTCGAAAGTCTTCTATCCAAGGACCATGCTGATCATAATTCACTTTTTTCAGGGATTTTAGCTGGGCTTCTCCATCTTAGTAGCTTGCACAGGTTGTAGAGGCGTGATTATTCCTCCCCTGAAGCACTAGGACGATTTGATGCCAGCCATGCATTCCTTAATGGGCATGCATTTAACTCATTAAGGGCAGCTGTTCAGTACATTTAAGACAAGTCTTCCATAGACTACTGTGCTTTACACTTGCATCTGAAATATCTAAAAAAATATATTTGACAAATGCTTGTTTTGAACGAAGCCATCAGCCATCATAGATCATTGCAATTCATTTTGAATCGAACACGTCTTTACCTCCTCAAATGTCATGAATACACCATGACTAGATTCATCCGTCACACAGACTGCCTTAACTTGAATGCAAGCTCCCTAACATGAAATGAATTAAGACTACTCTGTGTTCCTATGAAAGGAAGGCCACTTTTCTAGTCGTTTGTGCAATTGCTGAAGTTGTCAGCTATTTCTATGTATAAGCTATACTATGCATTAGTACATATGTAATCTACACTACAGTGGTTTTCATTGAGGAGATGGAAATAACACGAGATGCTAGCTTTTCTCCTTGGTTTGAGAAATTTAGGTAGTTCTTTTTATTGTCACTAGACTCTATAATTGTTTTATATATTCCTATTTCTTCATATCCAGACACAGAGCTTATGAATGAATATACGGAAGGTAGGTGCACTCTGCATGTTTCTCCATCCAGGCAAAAGATTTCCTTCTGACCTCTCAGTCATACCCAAACAGAGTTTAAATTTTGCCTGCGGAGTACATCTGCACGGAACTTTAGGTGCGTAATCTGCCTGGCATTTGGTCATCCTATGTTTTAAAACACTTGGCTTGTAATGTTTTGGCTCAGATTGAGGGATTTTGATCCCTACACATTTTATAACAGACTTCAAATATGGTCTAGGCAAAATTAAAATGTTACCCATATATGGAAGAAAGTTGTCAGCCTCAAAGCATGTTCTAGATGACTGCTTTGCAACGTCCAGGTAAAAGACCTGGGAGTGGCTCATTTTATAGCTAAAGTGAAAAATGTGGTTTTTTTGCAATATGAACAGCCCACTGAAAATATGATCAAGTATTCCCTTCGACAATATTGCATTTTAGTTTATTTCCCATTGCATAACACCAGACATTTAAATAATGATGACTGTCTTATAGGAAACTAGTTGGATGGATCAAAATTAAATCGAAAATTTTCAATAGGAAATCAAGTAACATAACACTGTGCATGTTGCATTTTTGTTATCTCAAATATCCCAAGTTAAAAAAGAATAATAAATTTTTGAATGTTTTCTTGTAAACAACATATTTCCAATCTATTCACAACATATTCTCAGCTGTTTAACTTAGATTGCAACAATAATTAAAATACAACCAGTTCTGTTTATGCAGATATGGATGTAACGGAGACCAACCCATAAGTGGTTTGACTGACTGCCTGGGTTGACTGGGTCAACCTAGCATTGAAAGGTCTTTTGAATTGGAGTGTTAAAGTGAAAAAATTGAAGTGTTAATCTGAATTATGTGTAGGAAGGAACAGTCTGGCTGAATATTTGAACACTGTTGAACACACCAGCTTCTGATAATGCTTGTTGTGTCATGCTATGTATATGAATTCCAAGATTCACTTCTTTTTTTCCCACTATTATGGCTGTTTGGTGGTCCATCATATTTTATTTATTCATCAAGTAATACTTTGCTGACTTCTTTTGTTCCCAAGAATAAACACAATGTCTCCTGTAGTCCCGAGTTCCCAGCTGTATAAAGACTGTTAGATGACTTTATTCACAGAAATTGGTGAATATTAGTTATGCTTAGATTTCTTGCTACAAAAAGCATACTTTCTATAGCTGAGCTTTAGATCAGAAACAGTCTTTACTGAATTTGTACTTAAAATGATGCTTTTTTCTAACAGAGATGTTAATACACCAGACTCCTACAAACAGTAAATGACACTGATAAAGAAGAAAAGTTTAGTAACAATATAGTTTTATTGTGGAACAAATTTAAGTTGTTATCCTTATAGCTGTTTAAATAACACACACTATGAGTACTGCTTTTTAATCTGTATGTAGGTTTTAGTGTTTGTACTGTGCCCATCAGAACAGTGTAAAAAGTGTCTCCAGGGTACACAAGTGCCTAAAAAGCATTTAAGATCCAAACTCAGGAAATGAAAGACCAGACCCTCCCACTGTGATGGAGCCACTTATTTGGGTATGATTTTATCCAGAAACTACCTGCAATGTGAATAATAAGCCTATGAAAATCAAGGTATTGACACTTCTCAAATATGCTGCAAGCAAGATTGATTTCATCTTTTTTAAGGGTCCAGTGTGGTCTGACTGTCCCATGGACCTGGCAGCCTGATGGAAGCAAGGCAGGGGCTCACACAGGGTAGGAGAAGAGGCTTCATCCAGAAAGCAGTTTTGATCGAAGGGATGAATTTCTGTGCTAACATTTAACTTTTCACTCCATCCCTCCTAGAAGATTGGCTAATCCTACATATTATTAAAGCTGAAGTATTTATCATACAGACCAGCAGTAATATTTTCAAAGAGAGAAGCAATGGCAATCTTATGCAGTTGTTATTTTGCATGCATATTCAGCCAATAATAAATATGAGCTATTCATCATATAAAACAAATGTAAAAAAACTCCTCCACCTTCTCTCATTACAAGCAATAATTAACAGGTTCTATCATCTGGCATTAGTCGTTACTGAGTGATCAACACTTACTACTGTCTGTTATAATGATATTTACTTAGTGTTGGTAAACATTAAGTTTCATAAATTTTATTCAGTTGCAACTTGGATGACTCTGGCATAAAATGCTGCAACAAATAAAATCTGGGCTTTCATAAACTGTGGATGTTGCATTCAAAACTTCTCATTATACCTGGCAGTAACTTGGCATAACATAACCTGGGAAAGCCTTATTGTAGCATTAGGCAAGCTCAGAAATAGTTTGTGGCAAGATGGTTTAGGACTGTTGTCTGGATGAGGTCAGAAAATATATTTTGTCCACCCTTACAGAGATGGAAAAAACAGAAAATAATAAACAGAGTTTTACTTTAAAGATCAAACTAGAAAGACATTACAAGTATAATAAGTATTAAAACCCCACCAACAATAAGCCTTAAGCACTTTTAAGTTATCCACTGTTCTGTTTATGTTTACTCATTCTTTAAGTAATGGTTAAAGCAATTCACTAGTGTCTGTGAAAATGTTGTTCTGAGAACACTAGTTCATTCTTAAAAGCATCTTCTCCTCATTATGAAACACCTTGAATAGTTTTCAAATATTTTTTTTTAAAGCCCAAAATATTAGCACATACTTCTCTGTAGTCTTAGCACTTACCAGTTATAAAAAATATTTACACAGACATTGCAATACAGTCTCCTGATGGCATTTCATGTTTCGTGTGAAGGAACTCTTGTTAATGTCTTTGCTTTGTTTCTGGGATGCCTGATACTATTGCGGTTCCCTGGACACTTTATTGCTGATCATACATTTTGTTAGAGTTTAGCCAATCCATCTCACTACTCAGGGCACTCAAACAGGAGGTGCTTGCAGTACACAAGCAACAGGAGAATATAGGCATGTGTTTATTTAAAGATGTAGACACATCATATCAGGAAGTCATGCACTCCAAAGTGCTTAATGACTGTATACACTGGTACATCACAACATGATTTATTATTGTCGTATGATTCAATGAGTTACTTAATGACTTAGAGACAAGGGTTGCAGTCCTTAATCAAAAAAATTGTAATTTAATTAATGCAAGTCTTTCTCAGTCTGAGACCTGGGAACAGGAAAGAGAAGTATTTCATTGGTTTCAACATTTGTACTCAGAAGAGAGAGGGATAACTGAAGTTATACTCTTTTTTGTAAACTTTCAGCAAAAAACCCAGATCAGAGCACAAAAGGTGTTTAGTCGTTACCCAGAGGGAAAAGATAGATCCATGCACTTTGGACTCCAAGCTTAATTCTAGTTTTACTCCCACATGGTTAAATATATAACTCTGTTTTAAGAAAATTAATATTTAAGTCTGAATTTTTCTCTTCTAAAAAGCACAGAGCAAATCATTCAAAGGTAGAGTATACATTTTATGTATCTCCTCTGAAAATAACATTTTTTAAAAATGGATAAAATGCAGCAAAGGCACTCCAAAACGATATTGTTAACAGAGCAACATTTCCCTCTAGTGGTCATGCAAAAGCAGTTAACGATTCATCATATTATACCCCAGAAGGAAGAGCAAAACGCGCAGTCAGCTCTCCAAGCCGATGTGAAGGTGGTCTTGCGTGGTTGATTTTGCAGACTCTCCGGGTGGAAAGAGGCCACGAGCGGCGCTGGGATCTCCCATTCAGCTCGTTCTCGTCCCCCTCTGCCACTGGCGAGCCCGTGGATGTTGTCCGTCGGGCTGTGGCACAGAGGGAGTGGGACACCACTGTCAAACTGCTGGGCAGTCATAGGAGATGTGAGCGATGGACAGAGATGTGCAGCATTTGCACAGTAATGAAACCACCTTCTGCCATAATTTCTGCATGTATCCAGACTCTAATTCAAGATATGTATTTTTAAAATAAATCTATATTTGAAATCATAGTAGTATTTTTTATTGTTATTTAACTGTGGTTCGAGTTATTGAGGAGAATCTACACTGCTTTGGCACTTTAAAAAGAAAAATATCCAGTGTGCGTTCAACTGGAGGAAGCAGAGAAGGTCCTAATTATACCAAAAGAAGCATCTGGGAGACAGAGGAAGCTGAAAAACAAGATGGGCACCTCGAAGTCACAGGTCATGCAATGAAGCCTCCTCAATCTAACACAATTATGGTGGAAACGGCAGGTAACTCTAATTGTGATGAGACCATATGGAACGTTTTAGAGGTGTTAAGTTCCTAATTAGAGATATTCAGGCTTCAGCATGCTGTGGTGCACAGATGTACAGCTGCTCAGAGCAAAATTAGAGCTAGGTAATGTGGTCGGTCATGATAAAAAGTAGAGTTGATTGAAAACATTTACAAATACCAGACAGCCAGGTCAAGGAGGGGCTGTGCTAAAGTAGGATGGTTTTTTGTGTACTTTTAACTTATTTCTCTCCAGTCCTCCATTTCATTTAGACAACTGTTGCACTCCTGAAGCTCAGGTCCTCTGTAGTGTTCTGAATGGTAAGTTTTATTCATTTTATTCACAATGAGTGAATAGCTCAGAACACTATGACGATTTAAAATGGAAATGAGATGTGCTCATTTCTGAGATATTTTGTTCCTGAAGGGATAGGAAATGGTTGGAGGGAGAGTGGAAGAATGTTCATGATAGCAAAGACACAGATAAATGTTCACACATTCCTGTTCTGATGGGGAGAAGAAGACCAGGGAAGAGATTAAAGGAGTAGAGGAACACATAGGAGGAGGAGAAGGAAGGAGATGAAAAGAGCCTGTAGATGATGGTGGGAAAAGGAGTGGATATCTTCAGCTTTGTAATGAATCTGCAATATTTGGCAAATGTGCTGTGCTAGGGTTTTAGTAAAGAATTTAAGAGCTTTTCAGTCTCTCTGAAACTGATATGTGGACACACCTCTAGCTAATAAGATATATTCATCAGATGTGAGCAAAGGCTGAGCTCATGTAATGTGACATGATGAAAGGAGAAATCACAAATAAATTTTATCAGGCATAGTTTTACAATTTTTTTCCCAGGCTTTTTCTGTTTATGAATTAAAAGTTAGACAAGAATGAACAAGTTAGACTGCACCCCATCTCCTTGTTGTAGACCTTGGCACTGGAAATAACACGTCTGATCATGAGCGTGACAATATTTCACTAAAGTGAATCATCCTTTGTAAGAAACATAAGTTACATTGCTTGCAAAATCAAAAATCAAACATGATTAATTACTTCTTAAATACTTGCAGTTCTCAGATAGACAGGTCCAAGCCTCAAAAGCTGGTTCCAGATCCTGTAGGGGAGTTGGTTTAGCCAATTCCAGAGCTAAGCCAGGTGGGGCCTCTGTGAAGTTCACCAGCGGATCCACACTCCACTGGGTTTTGCGTGGATTTTGTCAGGACATAGACATATAATGTATATACAATCTGTCATGGTATAGAGGAGATAACCATATGATTTTGTGACTCAGTAATGCATGCTGACATTTTTATATGCTTTCTCTTAGCCACTGTAATTAAAAGCTACTTTCTGTTAAATGCTGCTATACACTTGTTTCATAGACCAATGGCCAGTCTCAGGCTCCTGAACTGTTATTTCTCTGTCCGTTCCTCTTACTCAAATACAAGACCCCACAAATCTGTCATCTTTAATGCAGTCAGAACTTGTTGCACTTAAAGCTGCATATGCTTTTCCATATTTTTGAACAGCACTATGAGGAGGCTGGGGTTATGAGATTAACTGCTTATTGTCTTGACAAGCAATGACGCATGCCTGCCCTGCTCGATGTAAGCACTGGGAAATCTACTGTAATTTTTGAAGGATTAATCATTGTAACCTGCAGTCTGTAAAGCAAGGATTTGGCTTGTAGACAGCGTCTGTGGTTTGAGTTTGTTAGTTCTCAGATTTATGCCTTGGTCTTTGCTACAAGTGATGGTAATCCTAGCCTGTCACACTTTTCTCCTCTCTTTAGATTCTTTCCTTTTGGCATTTAAATCTTTTCATGATCCTTGGATCATTAAATGAAGTCCATACTTTGTCCTCAAAATTCAAGCTTGCTCAATAAAGATTGGGTATATTGAAAATCTCCAGAATATAGCACTGATTTTTTTAAAAATTACTTGAATTATAATCATAATTGCTCACTTTAAGATTACTATTATGACTGCATATCCCATAAATAGGAGTATTTCTATCCCTGTTAAGGTAGTGTTTTTAAACTTCTTATGTTATCTGCTTACGGTTTAGCAGATTTAAAAATCCAGAAAAAATCTGAAACCTTTCTGGGTTTTTCTCCCCCCGATAAATGATTTACCTTTTTACAGATTATCCGTGTTTATTCCTGCCATATACAGTAAGTTGTCTTCTAAGTACTTCAGGGGCTCTGTTCTCTTTAGATCTGCAAGACAAAAGACGATACCATGTATATCTAATGCTGGAAAAACAAAGTGAAAGAATGCAGAAATGTGTGACCATCTGGCTGCTTGTCCACTTGAGCACAGGCTATAGGGGTCACTGAGACCCCTCAGAGTGCTATTGATACTGGACCCTGACAGGAAGTTCTTCAGCTGGTCCCCACAGGACAGAGGCCAATGCACTCAGAGGTGTGTTACATCTTCAAATGCTGGAGCTGGTGACAAACCAGAGGAAACTTCTAGCCATTTCCAAATTCTCTTCTTCTTTGTAATTTGCTGAATGATTCCTATCCCCTCCTGATAATCTGTGGCTTGTGGAAATGAATATCTCTCAGAGGCTTTCTTCTTGCCTCAGTAACATCTCTGTTAGTGTAAATGGCAAGTTAAAGTACCACTTGGGGGAATAACTAGTTAAAAATGCTGAAGTCATGATGAAGCAAAGTATGAGAAATGTGAGTAGTGCAGGGTCAAAATGAGTGCAGGGTAGGGAAGGAGGAAGAGGACAATGCAGCGACATGAGTACAAACGCTTGATGTGGACCATAAGCACTTTTGCTTGTGTTTACCAGAGCTGCAGGGGTAGTTTAAAGATCCTTACCCTCCTACTAGAAAACTAATTCCCAAAGGCTGCTAGGCTCAAATGAAGGACAAAACAGTAATCTGGATGGCAGAGAAAAAACATTTGCAACTACACAGCTCTTTGCACTCCATTCCTGGGCCTCAGATGCCAATAGGCCTTCAGCAGTACTGCACATACACTGCCAAGAGATGCCCTGAGATACTGGTATCCAGGCTGCCACTTATGGTCTATAAGTAACACACATGTTCATAAAACCACAAAGGAAATACTGTACACATATAATAGTGTAAGGAGACAAAGATGCCAAGGCAAAAGACTTTGCTTCATCGCTGGGTAGTTTGGTTGGTTTTGGTTAAATGCTAGTCATTACAAAAGGCAAAGTATTCACAAATCTCAGTAATTTTCTTCTGTCCCTGCCTGTGCCTCAAAATCTTTTCTGCCTTTGTTTTCCTCTTTTCTTATTCTATACTACTTTCATATATTCTTCTTATATATACCTGCTGTCTATGTAGGCATATACAAGAGTATATTTATATGCAGTTGGAGGATTACTGTGAAAAATTTGAAAAATATTGTGTGGTATTCCTCTTTATTACTTTATGATACTGCATATAATTGCAAGTTCTTTATCTTTTATAAGTATAATCCTTATCACTTTAAACGTTACTATAACTTGGGATCATTAAAGAAGGGACAATGGTAGGTCAAACCCTTTCAAACATGAAAGGATTTTTAACTTGTTTCTTATCTTCTTAGCTGAACTCCAAAACTTTTGCAGCATTGCACAAAAAAGAAAAACAACAGTAATATTTAATCTTCTGCTGAATCTTTTGAGAAGGATTTGATATTTCGTACAGGTTGAAGATTTCACATAGGTTCATTGGAGGAACATGTGACTGCCAGGTGAGGCTTTGCTACTTGATTGGTAATGGGACAGTGTTGCCATGAAGTGCTGCTGAGTTGATGCAGTGGGCTAAGAAGATCACCAAGTGGGTTAAGCACCACCAAGACTGATGATGCTCCACAGAAGACTAGAGAAACCCAGTCACCTCCTACCTGTGAAATGGTCCAGGAGATCCTTTGCTGCTCAGCTGTGTGGGGTCGGTGATTTGTGTTTTGTGTCACTCAACTGCAAGATGACTCTAGTCTATGAAAACTAAGATCAGGCACCTTGAATGCACTTAATCTAGAATAAAAAGAAAAGCAAGGCAACAAAATTATGATTTAAAATTAATGAGCTAAAGCAGATAAACTTGATATCCTTATTTTTCATGATATAAAAATCAACCAGAAGATAAAGTGCATTCAGCAGAAAGAGTCTGGATAGATGAAAATGACTGATAATGAAGAATGCTACATTGGAAAGTAGTTTGGAGTAACAGTATAATAACAGAAAAGGAAAAATGTAGTCTGCGTAATGGAAGAAGCAGCAATCTTGCTTCTAGGTGTACTTAGCTGTGGAAGTTCTGTAAGTGAAATAGAACCTAACATTGCAAATTCTGCAGATGTTTTTAAAATATTAATGAGGAAAAGGTGCATGGCAGAGAATTAAGTTAAATTTGTTTGAAGATTCTGTCACTGTTTATTTTTTCTCATTAATATGATAAGATATATCTCCTCTTTAAAGTTAGTTTTAGTATGGAAGGTGATGTCTACCAGATATTTTAAGATTTTTGTATAATTCTTATTTTTAAATCATGGAGGCTTCAATTAGTGCTAAAAGAAACAGAAGGCTTTTCTTCTTCTTGCTTAAGTGTTCATGTAATTTAACAAAGGCACACTATTTTCAATAGTGTTGTATCCTAAATTAATCTGAACATTTTAAAACGACAATTTTCTGGTGTAAATTTATGTATGGGTTTAGATTTAAAACATTATTCTAATACTGTAATTGCAGGAAGCAACTTTTAACCTATTAAACAAACATATTACAACTTTTAAGGTATTAAAGATTTTGTCCTGAACTATATCTCTAAGGCCTAAGCTTGCAAGCCAGTAGTTCTGCATGCAAAATATATAGGTGCAGTTATGGCTGCACTGTTTAAAATTTATTGTCCATGTAATTGCACAGTTATTACAGTAAATCATATAATGTTCAGTGTTGCAGAATGGCTTAAGCCTCTCTCCCTGGTCCCTCAGCATCAAAATAGATACTTAGAATTTAATATGCACAATAACTTAGAAAAAAAATTGAACACACATACCAGAGTTCTCTTGATTAAAAAAAATGGATAATGGAAACAAAAGGAGCAGCATATAAGAACAATGCTGTTCCTATGAGAAGTTATATTCTGCTCAGGTTGCTACACATCACTAAGCATATCCCAGCCAGCCTAGCGATTTGTTGAGACAAACTTCTTTGGTCTGCCAAACTTCTCTCTAGGTGAGCCTAGATCCCAATCATCCCTTGTTAAAAAGGCATAAAAAGAAGATTAGCACACAGCCAGCGGGGCTCGTGCGGTGGATTCTCTTGGCTCATCTTGAAGTGCTCCAGTGAGGTCTGGCTTGTTTTGCAATGTTCAGGATCATTTCTTTTGCCACTCATGGAAGTCTCAATGATTTAAAAATAATAATAGCACAAATAGAACACATGACCTCTAACCCATTCCTCTTTGATTAAGTTTCATTTTATAACAAAACTATGACTAATGTCTCTTCCTTTGCCTTCAATAAACTATCATATAATCTGTCTATTATTCTTAATATCCTCTTGCCCCAATAAGACATTTGTGTTTTGTTTGGATTCCCCTGAATGGGGTGAATATTATATCTATAACCTACTGGAAAGCATTTCTTCTTAGACATATTGGCAGGGCTAATTTTGTTTTTACAGGTGTTTGTACTTGGAAAGGGGTTAGCCACAGTCTTGAAGGCTCTACCGCACTGGTACATCACAGGAGCACAGTGTGCTGTGGGTCCTTGAGCTGTTAACGGGAGGCAGGGAGGGAAGGTTAAATTAATCATTTATGCTTTATTTATACTTTCTCTTACTTGTGGAGTTGGACAAGCGGATGCCAGTTTTCCTCAGCTACGGGCTGTCTGTGTGACATGATGTTTGATACCTGGCAAAGCATAATTTATGTAATTTATATTATATTATAAATCAAAAAGGAGGAAATACATAGGAATAGCTGCAGTGCTGCACTTTTGTCCATCAGCTGGACAAGCTAACTAAATCCTTAAAACTTGCCTTGAGGAATTTTACTTTGAATCAGACAGAAGTACCAGCTTAATACTGTTTTCTTCTTTGCTAATATTTCTCTCTTCGTTGTGTTATGAAAACTCAGTCATGACACAGTTTAGTAGATTTCCTGTGAAATGATCTGAATGAGATATTTATGGAATGGGTGATGCTTAGCTACTTGATCTGAGATAGCAAGCGAGAGTGGACAAAATTTGCTTGCTTTTTTACCCTCTTTTGTATTCGGGTTCTAAAATATACAATTACAAAATTCAGATTAGTCTAACTTAAATAAAATCTCCATATTTGCAAATTAAAAAAGAAAAAGCCCATGGACTTAAAAAAATATTAAATTTAACTGAAGGAAATAGGGTCAGCATTTTGCTGAATGAGAAAGGATTTAAACACATACTCAAGTGTTTTCCTGTGTTGTGGTCCCAGGTTGATACTGCTTCCTGTATACTCTGTGCTTGAGTCTACTGAAGAGATTCATGAAACACTGACAGATGAACAAGATATCAGTCAAACTCATTGCAACATTGCAAAAAATTCTTTTTGGAGCAGAGACAAGCTGAGGTAGCGACACTAGTTTCAAAAAGGAAGAATTTGCATAAGATTTTTCTCACCCAAACATCTTCAACAGGGAATTTATAATAACTTGTTTTGTCTTTTACTGATCAGAGTACAATCAGCCATGGGCATTCAGTGGGCAGAGTGAGTCCAGTCACTGAGGATGACAATCCTTTCTGAGAGGTCCTCTTCCTGATCTGAGATAAGGTCAGCACAAAGCAAGGGTGGCTGCCCCGCAGTGTGATAGCACTGCAAAAATTCTGATGTAAAAGCCAGCAGTACTAAACATGACATCCAAAACTCCACAGCTCTACATGTGGAGTTAATGCGGGTCCTGTTTTTGCCTGGCAATGCTTTGAATAAGATAGAAAGTACTTGTGTTTATTAGTGAAATAATTGCTGTAGCAGGAGTATAGTTCATTATCATAACTTCATTCTTCTTTGGAGGGAATTTGCACTTTTCTCTTTTACATCTAGTACCTATTTCAGGCATCAAATCTGATAAGACATTAGATTTGTATATAATTTCCCTCATTCCTTGGCCAGACACAACAGTACGAAATCTTCATTTCTTGCTAGTGACTGTATTATTAGAGCACAAAACTACTGTATTTGCATTTATAATGACTATACTTTTAAGCTAAAACTGGTTTATTGCATGCACTCAGAAGCCAGTAAATGCTTAAGTAGCCATGCACATATCAGTATGACTTGCACAAATGTTATCAGGGACATCTAAAAGGCATTTGACAGGCATACAAGCAGTTAGCTGAGTTTCAAGGAGTCTTACGCTGAAAACCTCTGGACTCTATTCTCTGGTGTAAATGAACGGTTTCTGGGGGCTAGACAGAAGAAATGTGGGCTTTCTTGCATGGGTGTACAGGCTAAATTTAACAATTTAGCAAAGAGAATGATAAGCAATTCATAGGAATAGACAGCTGGGGTAGAGAAAATGTGGTGAATATATCTGCAGAAGGTGACCGTGTGAATAATGTGCACCACTTTCAGAGGCAGCTTTTCTAGGTTTCCTGACTGTATCTGATCTATTAGTCTCAGAAACTCTCAGTGGTGAATACTTCTGAGAGATTAGATTCTATATCAATGTTGTTGCCTACCTGGAGATCAATAGGAAATATACAAACAAAAACAAATCCAGAATTGTTCTGAGAAGTAATTTCTCACAAACTCATTCTGAATCAGCTCAAGGAAAATCTAAGAGAAGATACTGTTCCACCACACACCACCAAACGTGTGTTCTACATGACATTACAAAGAAAAATAAATGAATTATGTTAACAGATTTAAGTTTGCCATCAAGAACAACTTCTTACAGATGCGAATATAAAATCATGGAATAATTTTTCAAGGTAGATAATATAATCTGGGATTTAAAACTTTAACATGAGTGTAAATAAAAGGAATGGAGAAAGTCTTCTAAGGCGCCTGTTCGCTTTGGCTTGGTCAGCAATGCTTTACTTTAGGCTGTTAAACACAGCGATCTGCTACATATTACCCACCAATATACTGAATTTGAGGGACACAAATGGGAAACAATACTTTGTATTTATAATCACATTTCTTACACTATTTCCTTATTTTTCTGTTGTACATGGTTAGAAGTAGCATTCTGCAAATTGTGTTTTGAGATTGCTGCATTCATGCTCTTAGCCAAAAGCACATTTTTTCTAAATGAGAAACATAGTTTTTAATGTTCTCTTTTAATTTCCTTTCAACACATGCAAGTTAAACCTCTCTCTAAATGTCCAAATTTACAGCAACTACAGTTAAAATATTTCTACATAACTCCCTGCCTGCAGATTTCTGCTGCTGATATTCAGCTGCTAAGAGATAAAGCTGCCCAGGGTTTTCTTAAAGAAGTGATACAGGGAACAAGAAATCTCTGTCTGCCTTAAAGCTGTTTCATCCTCACACTTCGTGGGTTTTCTTTGTTAATTTGAAATGCAATCTCAGGATTCCAGTATCTGGTGGAACTAGTGCAAACGTTACGTGTATCTCCACCTCCATCACCTTGCTCATGCCCTCACACATCCTGCAGAGTCATGGATACAGAGATCTGAAAAATCACGGACTACAAAAGTCATAGATATTTTAAAAGCAAACAAACAAGGGGATCAAGAACCCAGGACTCCAAGTAACATCTGCAACACACATGCAGCCTTATTTTTATTCATCTCTTTTGACCCTACTTCCTGGATGCTCATCTGCAACACCATTCCCAATCCTCTGTTTTCACAGTCTGTTCACTCTGTTTTCAGATCCTGAGTGGGACCATACCTTGCAATCTAACCTGTACTTGTAAAACTTTCACCTCAGACTTGGTCCCGTGGCACAATCATCAGCCATGTGCTTTTGAGCAATGTTTGGGTTGGGTTTTTACCTTGTGTTTCCTAACCATGTAACAAAGAAACATACCTCCCAGGTATGGATGCTATTTTGTTTGTAAAATTAAGCTCTTCAATATAATTATGTGACAAGCTTTGACTCTACTGTGCTGTGTGTCAGTCCTTTCCAGTGAATGTGGAGGCATCCATGGAGAAGCAGTCTGTAATCATAAATACACCATAGGACAACTGTAAGCTGGCATTTCCTGACTTTCAAGTACTTGATTTTTCCAGCTAAAAGCCCCCTCTATTAACATAGGTTTCTGCTTGGTGGGTAATATTTTGAGTTCTGGTTGTTGAGATTTTTCTTTTTTTTAAGAAGAAAAGACAGAGCTGCAAACATAACATGACCTTGAACTACAGCACAGGTTTCTGCCATTTACGCTACAAAATGTATTACTATATCAGCTGGCAACAGATGGCCACTATCCTTAGAGTGGAAATGATCTGTTAGGGGTATGTACAGTTTGAGAGTGGTTAAAACTGGGATAGTTATGCTCTTTTTTCCCCCTGAAAGTTTCAAATTAAAAAAATAAAATGGTAGTTTTTTTTAGAAACATTCTTTTACTGCAGTTAGGACTAGGCTGAATCTTGTCTGGTAAAGAGAAGACATCTTTAAATCTGTGATCAATCTCTGACAAATATTAAAAAGGAAAGGTGATGAGACTTCTTGAAAAACACTGGCAAGTACCTGACAGTGGAAAACATCACACAAGATAAAAGGTGAGGTCATCATCAGCTCTTGTATAATAATCACTACTTGCTTGAGAAGAATGTAGAAGGTTGAAATGATGGACATACAGTGAAACTCCTACATTCAGATGATGAGAAATGAGAATGGACTATGTAAATGATATAAGTGAAATACCCCAATGAAAAGCTTTTAAAATAGTAATATTTTCCTATGAACTTCTCTTGGGAACTCTGTACAAATCACAAAGGAGCAAAGAGGTTTGTAATCTAGAAATAGGAAGCAGCTTTCTTTGACTTACATGCTTCCTTTGATGTCATGAGTTACAGAAAAGCATGAGTATCCCCTGCATGACAAGAGATGAAAGTACGTTTGTTTATCCCACTGAACAGTTAGTATTTTCCCCACTGATTATTGCTATGAATGCTCATTTCAGGGCTCATGGTATGTTTGACTTTGCATTAGACTGAATAATAAAAGGCAAACCCTAAGTTTACTTCTTAAAAATAGGCTTTTAGGACTGTAGAAACCAGAGATAGAGAGACATTATACAGTATGGAGTTATTTGAATTTGCAATTAAATCTCTGGGACTCTCTATAGGAGACAGTATGTTGTTCAGACAGGTCTGAACATGGGATAAGTCTCTTATAAGCCCATTTCTCATTTTTACATGATGTAGTCCACTTATTGCCATTTCCAGTAGTCTCAGATGAAATGCAAAATATAATAGCTATATAGCATAATTGCTGTGCAGTATAACACATTGTTCATAATAAAGTCCCAGACTACTTCTTTAAAAAACAACACTCAGCTTAGGAGGTCTACCAAGTCAGAAATTAATATAGTGTCCTCTCAAAAATTAAATAATACCCCCTGCCCTCAACTTCGGTTACTCCACTGGGTATGGTAGAATAACGCTGGATCTGTACTCTCTGGAGTAAGGCCTCCTATTGTCACAGTGAAAGTTATATGCACAGGGTGATTTTGCAGTACTTATAAAAGCCCATAAGTTGGCCAAAACAAACTCACTAAATGAGAACGAGAATCAGCTTTTCAATGTGTAAGAATTATAATCCTTTATGTTTAAGGCCAAGATATAAAAAAAGATGCTTGGCCAGAAACTCTGCAGTTAAGAATCTGTCAGCATGTCCATTACGACGTCCTGCTATTGATCCTTATTAGTAAAATAGTGTTAAACACTTCAGCAAAAGAGTAGTGGATGTGTGTGGAATATAGTTTTACAGCTCCAGCATACATTACCAACCCATTTTATTTTCAAAAAAATTTGAGCATGTTGTAGTCCTTTATTATTCAAATTCAGCTACCAACAATAAGAACAGATTAAAAAAATATTTAAAAAATAAGCTGTGTTTTTTTCCACCTGCAATGAAATCATTCCCAATTATGCTGTTACATCAATTAAAAATAAATTGCTTCTGTTTGAGTCTCTGAATGCCAAGTCTCACAATGAAAGGAATTTTCTTCTTATTTCCTAGTGAATGATTTAAAATCTCTGAAGTCAGGCAGCTATAACTGAAACTCTGGCTGATCCTTAACTAGAAATAACAACTGAATTTCTATGAAATGTGCTGTTGCAAGTTCCTGTGCTCCAGGAAAAAAATAAGTGCAGGAAGGACTAAGGCCATGTTTCTGGTGAGACAGAGTGTCTGTGGGCCAAGGATAGAAGGCTGCTAGCACAGCGGCCCTGTGCTGCGTGGTGGGGTCCAGTTCCAGCCACGGGCAGGGAGCCACCAGTGAATGGTCATAAACAGGCAATTGAGTGAGACACAAGAAAGGTGAAAGCTGCCAAAAGGCCTTTGGGTCTTATCCTACCAGAGTGTTGCACATATGCCTGGGAAAGCCAACTGTGCCTCAGTCCTGTGACTACACAGGTCGTCGGGTCATGGAAGTGGTGGGACACAGAGGAGGTGTGAGTCCTGCTGCAGAAGTCCTCAGGAAGGGCAATGACGCCCACGGAGCGGCTCCCAGCTTGCAGGCCTCCTCACTTGGCCTCCATCCACTCCAGACCAAGTGCTTGAGACATTTCTTGGAAATGTAGTAGACATCTGTCATTGCAGATTGGTGCCTCAATGCAGGATTTGGAAGCAAGGGAGATTTACTTAGGAGGAGTTATATTGCTTAGGGCAGGATCAGTCCCTTCATTTGCAGCCAGGTTCAAAAATCTTTCAGCTAAAGACCGATTCACACTGGCATCAGAGGAGTTGAAAATTAATTATGTCCACAGTGAGAAATTGTAGAACTAGTGGGAAGAAAACCAGTAAAGTTGTTTTCCAAGTGGCCTTGGGGAAAAAAAGTGGGAAGTTGCTGGTGAGTGCAGCTTTTCAAGAATCAAAAGGACATTCAAAATCCCTAATCAACTTTAAAGTGAATATCTCTGTCAGTACCACAGTTCCCTTCTGAAAAAATGAATGATTCAAACACTGTCAGGTAGTTGCCATTGCTTTTTCTAGGACATCGAAAGTTTAATGGAGGGACAGATGTGCTTAAGGGAGTTTTTACATCAGGCACACCTTTAATTTGTTGATGGGAATTATTTACTTCCTGGGAATAACAAGTGTAACAAGTCTGATTTCTGCCTATAATGGGCATAGCAGCCCTTTACAGTCTGGCCTAGGCTCAGCTTTTTAATGTGCTTGAGTGGAGGCTAAGACTGAGCTCAAAGAATTGCCATCAGACCTTGCAGATGCTGGGGCAAGAAACACTCTCTTCCCTCCTTACTCTCAGTTAGGGAAGTGAGGATGCAGTAACATATATCCAAAGGACACCATAAGAATTTAAAATGTGTATGAAAACTGAAACATTCTGCCTCCTCCTTAGCTTCAGTAAGCAGTAATTTCCCACGCTATCTTTCTTTTTGGAGTGATATTTTCAGTATAGGGTAACCTTATATAGTACTGAAGGTCCCTTCCACACCAGCCATAGCAGAGGAAGATGTTAATCTGTTTCCTCTAAGTTGTCTTGCTGAGAGCTGCTCCAGTTCCAGCTGTTCCTGATTTCACAAATCAGTTTCCCACATCACAGGACTTAACTTGGAAGAGGGTGGAGTACATGCCTTTCGAAATTAAGAAGCCCTTATGCTGCTAATGAGTTTTCAAACTTTTTTTGTTGCATGCAGGCATTTAGCCATTCAACTTTAAACATGAGGGATGAGCAAATCTGTGAAAGGTTAAAAGAGTATAGCTTTACAGCTATTTTATGGTTTTTCATAGTGCTGCTGCCAGTGTTGGGTGTTACATAGGCTACATCTTTGATCAGCTGTGCAGCAGGAACAAGCTGAGCTTCTGGAAAATGTTGCCTTACTTGTCTGTGAAAAGCTTAAGTTTCTAATACTGTTCTGAAGAGTATTAGTATCACAGCTACACCATTTTCACTACATCTGCCATTTTGGAAATCTCACCTCAAATTCTCCAAAATATTCAAGTGGGAATTGAAATTCCAGCCAAATTTACTGGTAATCCTCAAAACATGCCTGAGTTCAGACACAGTAAAAACATGCACCTGGTATGAGAAGAAATCCTCAAGCTAGGCTATGGCTCAGTGGGGCTGTATGTGTGCACCTGGGGTCTAGATGAATGTGTTTGCTCTTAAATAGTTCTTGCCAATTACAGAAGCCCTGGACTGAAAGTGCCAGGCTCTAGGGGTATCAAATGCCTGTGATACATTATCAAATTAATGACATGCAATTAATGATGATGGGAGAAAGCTGCTTCAAGTATCCCCACTGGGAATTCTTATAGATGGCCAGGATCTGACAGATATAAATTGACTTTAATAAAAGTCACAACAGGAGAGCTGAGGCCTTAATTACCAACATGGCAATGTTCAGTGAGTTTGAAAGATTTTGATCTAAATACAATTATTATTAACTTCTCTATTTTTAAAAATTAAAAAAAAAGAAAAAGACATTAAAAATAGAAACAGATTGTGGGAAAAGGAAGAGATGGAAATTACTTCTAATATAAATGTTTATGTTTTTATGTACTTTTTTAAATAAACGCCTGCAGAACACAACTTCTTGTGACCATTTTTAAAAGACTTTATAAATCTCTTTCCTAGTTTAGCCTCCTTTGCTCAGCTTTGTATCTCACACAAACCTGTCATGTTCTATCAATTCCATGAGATGTGCCAAACAAACAGCATCCTGCACTTTGGCACTTCATTCCAAACTTACTGAGTTTAGCTTTGAACATGTCCAGTTAATCTGAATTAAAATCACCTGTGATTTTCATATTTTCATTTGGTTTTCTCCTGCTGTCTGGTGGTCTATTCTCAGGTTATGTTCCCTGCATAGAAAGTGCAGGCTTCCTGAGGTCTTTGAGAAATATCGGCCACAAATCCAGTCCTAAAAAATATATTTTTTCATGACCAGTGAGTTCAGGAAGAAGTTACACAGAGCACCACAAGTAAGGGTTAAAACAGTTGTTCAGTATTGCATTGGCAGGTATGCTAAAGGCATCACATAAGACCCAGGGAGCTGACTTGACCTAAGTGTTGGGTTTTTTTTCCTTGCTGCAGTTATTTTTTAAATTTTGGAACTGTAGAACCAGGATCTCTGAGTTATTCTAACTCTGGCTTTACAGAATGGCATATTGCTATGAAATCTGTCTCTCTG
Source organism: Mesitornis unicolor (assembly GCF_000695765.1). Classification (NCBI taxonomy): domain Eukaryota; kingdom Metazoa; phylum Chordata; class Aves; order Mesitornithiformes; family Mesitornithidae; genus Mesitornis; species Mesitornis unicolor. The sequence continues at coordinate 63,059 of NW_010189371.1, read as the reverse complement.
GGTGATAGCACCATTTCCCAAATCTTTAGCCCTATGAGGATAAGAAATATTATCTTAGTGCAGATGTCTTGTATGGTGGGATCCTGCTGCTTCAATAGGTTTCCTCCAGTTAATATAAGCACATAGAAACAACACTGAGGTCTGAGTTTTTAAATAAATTAATTCATTTTAGAATGAATTGGTTTCAAAAGAGCTTACAGAACAGTAACATATGTCTACTGAGACTTGGGAAAATATTTATGGAAACAGAAGAGGTGACGGTGACAGTCACTCACCACTCTGAACAGCTTCCACATCATCGACCCAAGATAATACATAAAAGAGAACCTTAAGCATGTAAACTATGAATAAGCAGCAAACTTCAGACATTTTTTTCTGTTTTGCCATTTACAATCTATACATGCAATCATGTAACTATGCCATAATCAACCAAAAAGCTTCTGTATTTAATTTGTATTGGCCATTCATTGTAGGCACATGGATGGACATGTTTGAAAGTATAGACAGATACTGTTGAAGGAATCTGGAGACATGAAATAAGGTGAACAAGCATTAAAATTAGTATCCATTAGAAAGGATGCTCATTCTTTAGTAATTAACAACGTGAACTTCTGTTGCATTCACTAAGCTCTTTCTGAATACCTATGTAAAACTGCCATATAAAAAGGCTTTAAATTACCTGCTGTTTATGTTGTAAAGCACTGGCAAATGAATTTCAGCCATGTCTTTCTGCCAAGAATACAGATTTATGATTAGATTTTCATTTTTCTAGCTAGAATTTTTCATTATCTATGCTGACTTCAGGTAGTCATTTTCCCCTGCTAATCTAAAGGCTCAAACATAACTGGGAGATGTTGTATTAAAGAGGGATTTTTTTTTCAGACAGCTACAGGATTTTGTTCATGAAGAGAAAAGTAAATCTGTATGTCATCAACCAAGAATAGCAATTTAATGAATGGCTTTCCCCAGAGGCAAGGTGCGCATGCTAAAAAATATACAAAGTACCAACCAACCTAGTTCAGGTCTCTTTGGGACTTCACAAAGTGTGAAGTATAAAAGCAAAACAAGGATTCTGTTTGTATCAAAAAGTGTCTTGAAATAAATACCAGTTTTTAAAAAGGCTTACAGAAGAGAAATTCATCTTTTCCTTTGTTTATACTCTCTCTATTTCCTCCACCCCCAGAACTTTTATTCTGAGAGCAGGTTATACTTATTATTGACAATGAGATAGATACTCTTAGGCTTTTCTTCAGAGGAGCACTGAAAATCAGGCACTGATATGTTTATTTGAGAGCTGAGGCTGAGGCAGAGAAAATAAACACTGTCAATATGTTTGGTGTTAAGGTGAATGGCATCAGGTCCTCCCAGTTTGACTTGTAAAGTCTCAGCAGCTACGTTGCTGTGCGCTGGTGTTTTAGCACACCGTAGACTGGCCTCTAAAAGGAAGGGAAAAGTACATGATGTTTGTACAGCTGAAAACAAGATGAAAAACCACAGGCCCCCTCTCACACTCCATTAGACCCTAAAGTCCATGGAGTACTGCACTCAACACATAAACACTCAGTTTGTGGAAAACTTTCTCAATGTGTGAAAGCAGGGAACAAAGCATGGAGGCAGAACAATGAACATCTATGTATGAAGTGAGCAGCCAGTGCAAAACGCAACAGCAATGCTCAGTTAAACAACCAGCTGATACAGGAACACATTCATCACATTAATAACTCCCAGTAAGAACTCTTGGAAATGTGTCTTGATATTCTGAGCAGATTACAATGTGCACAGTCTATAGATGATGCAGTTATTCTATTCTTCTCACATTTTTATGAATGGAAATAAGAAGTAACGCCCCAGGCGTATTCTGGCAGACCTTGGCATAGGCAATAGGAGAGCCTGGTCATATGTGTACTTTACTGGCAACACTTCTGCTGCAGTATTTTTTAAGGGTAGAGTTAAAGAGAATCAAAAATAAACATGCAAACTTGATTTACACTTGTGTATATTGAGGTTCTGCTCTAAACCATCTTCATTCCACTATCTTGTGGAATAATAAGGTAGTGCAGTCCTGTGACATTACTCTGCAACATGAAACACAGGCTATAAGGAAAACGGTAAACAGGAGTGTTACACTCTGCTGTAAAAACCCTCCTATTTTGTAAAAAGCAGTATGAACTTTTTCTGTCTTGCTTTTTTAATTCTCTGGGGATATCTAGCTACAAATTTCCAGAACATCAACAGGTTATAAGTCAGAAGTGCAATCAAAATAATGATATTAAGGATTACACTGTACAAAGCCTTGACCTTAGAACTGACAGGAAGGTGACAGATGCAGTGTTTACAGTGTTTGCAGCTGGATGAGCAGTCTGAGCAAAATAGCTTTGTTTCTCCAGATTTGAGAAAAGATTTAAAATCTTCTTCTAATTCAGGCATCAGAATTGTTTTAATACTGTGCTTGCCAGTATTCCACAGCATGGTATGTCTGCAAACAAGTAAGATCTTATTCTCCCAGCTAGCAAATTTATTTAGATAAGGAAGATCAGTTGCTTAACTTGCCTGGTTGGATTATGTCAGCAGAGAGTTTCATAATATATGGCCTCTTGTTCAATTACAGCACTTTACCACTACTCTCTTGCCCTTTAATCTGGGCGTAAGAGTTAGAGCTGCAGCAAAGGCAGGGTGAAAGGGGAATGACAAAAGGGAGAAAATATGCCTAAACCCTACCAGCTGCTGCGGAGAAAGAGGGGCTGGAGGTTAACAGGAGTAGACAAGGCAGGAAGCAGCCACAGTTGGGAGGAATCTGAGAAAAAGATCCAAGGAAAAGATCATTTTGGGTTTCAAAATGCCTCTTTTATGCCATGGGCTCCATTAATAGCAGTATAGCTTCTAATTAGTTTCTGGCCAATTAAAACCTATAAAGAGTAACCTATAAGAAGAGAAAATGGGACTTTTAAAGTTGAGGGGGAAACTGAACTGTAGGTGGTGATCTGAACTTCAGTTGAGATTATTCACAGAATATTGATGATCACTTTGCTGCTATCTTGATTCAGTTTTTCAAAGCTGTACAGTACCCTCTTTTATCAGGGTAATTTAATGAATGGTGTAAGGTTTGGTCTTGAAGATTACAATGTGACTCGGTCTTCCAATTATTACCTTCAAATGCCAGACCTATAAATATATTTCCTGACTAACAAAAGTACTGAAATATATCTCTTCCAGTGATGTTAGTACGTTTTGCAGGGTGCTACCATGAAGTCTAAAAATTTCACTGGTGTGTGTGTGTGGAAGAGGATTTAAACAACCTGTCTGTAGAAAAATCAAATGTGCTTCTGACTCCTGGCCATGATCTTCATGCAGGTTCTTGATTTTCCACCAAGAAAGGCTGAATTAATTTTGGTTTAGACTTGATTCTGGAGGTGAGCTTGTCTACACTCCTTTCTTCAGTTTCACACATCATGAAAGCCAACAAGCAAAAATGCACATTTTTAAAATCATATACTTTTCCCTGGCTGGAAGCTCCGTTCAGTCTTTCATTAATATCAAACAGACAAATACGAAACTATTATTGCTGTGTCCTGATGCATTACTTCAGGATTTATGTTATTGTAGCCTGGTTAGAATTATCTTTTTACAGGTACCCCTTTCTTGAGGGGCTCCAGTGAGCTATCCCCAAGGGAAATCCTCAGCATGGTTCAGGGGATAGTTCACCTTAAGAATCCATCCCAGTCAGCAGCATGGACAAGACTGCATCAGGATGAGTTTCCTCCACCTCACAAACTTTTTGACATTATGCCAGCAGGCTACGTACCCTAAACAACCTCATGCTTCAGGGCATATGGCACATACCTTCAGTTTTATGTCATACAAGCACCACATTGGTGGGCTGCAGCCCGATCCTCACGTTATTTCAGATGCACTGAAATGGGACCTCCTCCCTTACCCTGCCAAAAAGTCAACTAAGTATGCACAGGGCCACATGTGCCCAGAGGAACCCAAGGGCCAAGTAATATGTGGTGAGGACATGGCCAGTAAGCATTGGAGGGAAACTGCACTGAACAATGTGAACATGGGCCACTCGTGCCACCCATCACACTGGCTACCAGTTACTCCAGAGGTGTTGCTTTATGAGCCAGTGACCACTGCAGGTGACCCTGGGAAAGTGGCCCTAACAGAGGGCAAGGTCCAGCATCCTTCCCTCCCATGTTGAGCCTGCTCTGGTGTGGGGCTCGGCTTCATTGTCTTACAAAGATGCTATTTTTTGTGACTTTAATGCAAGTCTAATCACATTGTTAGTTTTGTTAATACTGCAGCAATTGCAACTATGAACGGGTTTCTAGCTGTCAGGTTTTCAGAGAAGTTTTGAAGCATGAACATTTAGTGCCTAAAGATGAAAAAACCAAATGTGGTGTATTTTTTTTTATGCTTAAATCTTATGATTTAAAACCCTATCTCCCTATTTGCAGATGACTCCAGAAATAAAGCATTGTAAGTGTAATAAGAAGAATATTACAAAGATTTAAATAGCCTTTCATTTTTCCTCTTGCATTTAGTATTTCCAATTCATTATATAAAAGTCAAATTAGCAGCAGATCTCTGAAAGTTTACCTTAATTTCCTAAGGTACTAAAAGTCTTGAAATAGAAAGAAATGTAAAGCAAATATTATTTGAGATAATGTTCATGAATTGACATCTCAGCCTGTATTTTTACATTTTACAATTTAAGATACATATTTTTGTTTAAGTTCTCTTTAGAGAAAAAGTAAAGAAATAATGCTGAATAATGTTTAAACTTTTTTGTAATGTACCTCCCTTGCCACCCCCTCCTCTTTCTTTCCCTGACAGTATTAAGTCTGTAACACAGAAATCCTCACATTCTCCATATGGTAGCATAAATTTTCAGGTCAAGTGATATTAAAAATAGATAATAGCCCAGACCTCATGAGTCTCTACAGAAAGACTAAACAGTCACAATAGGGAATATAATTGTTTTGGTTTTCTTTATGAGGTTTTATGTACTCAGCTGTTTCTCCACCATGCTCTCAGTGCAGAAAGACCCTGATCATTCTGAATTCCAGTTCCACCTCACTTCCTACCCTTTATACTTTCTAAGCCCCATGCCACACAAGTCAAGGGAAATATATCCACACAGCTGCACCATCAACTCCTAATGTGCTCCCCACCGCCGATACTCCCGCTCTGCACTTCAGAGTATTTATAACTAGCAAATGAGTTCTTGAATAACCTGCTCTTACAGCTCCTTTGGAGGAATACAGTCCACCCCAGGGCATTTCATCTTTCTGATTAATGGATGGGACCTCTTTAAAAATCCACTGATAATAAACTGTTTTAAGCACATGAAGTTTTGAAAGTGTGTCATAATAAAATATATCTTTGAGTAATCATATTTTGTAGGCAGACAGTAGCTGCTAGCTAAGGGGTTGAGCTTGGCTCAGATGGCTCCCCAGCAAGTCTATGAGAGGCTATTAAAAAATGAAATTAAAAAATGTCACCCTTCAGGGATGACACAGAGCCCCACCAACTATTTTATCTTTTTTGTCTTGTTCTACTTGGGCCAGATCTTAAATAGACATCTCTCACATGGCCATGGCCATTTGCGGTTCAGAAAAATAGCTTTTCAACCATGAAGGCTGCTTTTCACACCCAAGTGGAACTGGCAAATTGCCAAACCATGTGCATGGATCATATTTACACGGTAATAATATTTCGTGAGAGAAAGAAGCTCTGTGGCTTATCAGTTTCCTTTGACCTGTATGCCTAGTACTTAGATATTGTTTGTCAGTGCATATTTGGTGCTTTTAATTTTTTCTTCAAAAGACAGAAGACAACGAGGAGGATGATCAGTCTTTCATAATACTTACTTCGTAGTTACTGCTACTTCAGGAGATAAACACTGCTAGGCAAAATACCCTAGTGTGCTCGAGAATGGCAATGAGGAGCTATTTTTAAGAAATAGGGATAGGCTATGTCTACATTAGCAGCTTCTGTAGCCCAGCAGGAGCAAACCTGGTGGGCAAGATGGTTGGTGCCTAGGACCTGACATCCATACTGTTCTCATTTCAGGGGGTTTACTTCAGCTTGAGTAAAGGCTCTGACCCCAGGAACAAATGCCTGTGAGCAGTTGGAGGTTTGGTATTGGTCTCAAGGTTTAATTTCATCTGAAAGGAATTTGGTTTGTGCGCCCTGAGGTTGCTCCACAATGTGACCCATGAGTGGTAAGTGGGCCTCTTCAAAAAAATTATCCTCCATGACATTAATATAGGCATGGCCAGTATGTAACAGAATGAAAGCAGAACTTCCTCCTGAACTATTGCTTTTAAAATTTCAATATTACATGCATAAAATTCAAAATCTCCAGTCTACAGCCACCGGGGGTGTGGGTGAGAGAGAGCATATGAAGTGCAGGTGCAGGCTTCGGACAGCTGAAAGTTATACCCAGTGCATCCCAAATGGCTTGGCAAGGGCAGATCTGCTCCATGAGAGGAGAGGACCACACCTCTGAGCAACAGTATGTGCTGTGGCCCCTCTGGCATAGTGTACTGTTTCATATCCATGAGTCACACAATAACATCAAAATGGTCTTAATAAGTTGTGCTGAGCTCCCCACCACAGTAATAGCTGTAACGTCTGTAGAAATACAGTAGTAGGATGTTCAGTATACAGTCTATAAGTTATCACTGGGTAACACTGTGTTGCCTCTACAGAATTGCCTTGTGTTCCCTTAAATTTCTCTCCATTTAAAGTTATTTGAGTTGATATTTGCCCTTAAATGCTTTTTGCAAGGCAGCTTTTCTTTACTGTTGGATTTCCTGTGTCAAAGCGATGTTCCCAGTTGTAAAGGCCTGCTCCTAAGCTCATGTTTTCATTCGCTTCCTTTGTAGCAACACTAGGGTTCCTTGTCAGGCGATGCCCAAATCAGCGTGCAGTGCTCCAGGTGTGGTCACAGCAGTCCTTTGTACCAGGGTGCAGTTATCTGTTGAGATTAGTGCTCTGCTCCTCTGTTTACATGTCCCAATGTTTTATTTGCTCTCCTAACTGCTACCAGACATCAGGTTGCTGTTTTAAGTGTCTGTCAACAGTCATCAGCAAATCCTTTCCCTGATCAGTGTTTTGCAGTCTGTGACTGCAGAACATACTTTCTACTGTTTTTGTTAACACTCCTCTTGTTATTTTCTGTTTATTTAATAGCCTATTTAATCTCCTCTATCCATACCTCTCTTTTATTCCAGAACTGATTCATCTCCTTCCCAAGGGTAGAAGCAGCCCTTCGTGTCTGATAGCTTTCTTCTATGCCCACTAGTTCATCTGTTCATCCTTTTAGGACATACAGAGTAGGTTTAACATTAGAAGTCAGTGTCAGTGACTATTATACAACTAACCTCTGTTTCATCAGTAGTATTTTAATCTTATTTTGAGTTTTCTTTAACCGTCCCGTAGTTGAATACATCTATGCCTGCTAGTACTATTTTTGCTATCCAGTCAAATGTATGAAATCACCTTTGGCATATTTAGTATTTTAAGTTATCTCTTGCTCTTCAGTAATGGGATTAGCGAAGGAAAATAGCTCCAGGTGAGATCTATATAAGGGTAGAGAAAAGACATCTGAAAAATGGTGCTAGGGTAACAGAAGGTTTGGTGAAAGTCTCTGTAGCATTAGGAGGTTTTGAGACAGATCTAAGGTTTCTTATTACAGATGCTTTAAGTTCTTCAGTAATTAAACTTTGCATAGATTCACAGTTCAGGACTAATTTGAACCTGCCTCAGTGAAGAGCAGAACTATTTGCAAGAGGACATCAATATTTTCTCTGTGAGAGAAAATTGTACGTGGCATGCAGCTGGAAAATTGCAACAGAAGTTTATCATTAGCTCAGTATGCTTATCTCTTGATCATTATACTTCCTGTTACCTGGACCCAACTAAATCAGAACTGATTACATGGTAAATGAGCCACCTTAAAAATTCTCTGTTGGACTTTTCCTTTAATGACATCAGAAGTTCAGTGCATGTCTGAAAAGCTGCTGGAGGAGAAATCTGAGTAAAGAAGGAAGAAAAAAGCAGATACTCAGTTTAGGATGGACTTTTTACTATGAGTAGTATCTAGTTTTGAAAACAGTCTCCTTTATCAGTATTAAGCTCAGCATTTAGAGCAGCATGGTTCCTCTACTAACCAGGCTTTATGTTTTTGTAATCTCCAGTTACTTGATTTTATTGCAAAGAAACAAGATTTTGTTTTGCAAAGAGGTTTGACATTTAGCTGTGTATTGAACTGGCACAAAACATGGAACATTTAACATTTTCCAGAAACCAGGCTTCCCAAATGTCTTCTTGTTTTGGATTGATGGCTCTTCATTTGACAAAATGGAAACATTTGATTTTCTTATGGTTTGTGTGGGCTGGATTTTGATCATATGTTATATGAATATGAGGTAAACTATGAATAAAAACTGATATATTAAATTGTGAATATAGCCTCAGGGCATGTTTTGAAATTGTCAGAAGTGCTGATTTTTTCAGAATTAAATTCCAGTAAAACAAATTGTTTCTGTCAAAAGTGCATATACTTAAAAGTAGAATTTACATCAGAGTTTTTACTAATAAGCTTTGCAAGTTTGAAATAGTTTTTTTTTCATCCTGAACCTTAGGCAAAAAAGGGTGGTCTGGTTTTTGAGACAGTCACTAAACACAATGCCCTGCACTGCATTCCCTGCATAGCTATCTCTTTTGATTGTGTTGGTATCCAGATACAAATTAAAAAAAGACCAAGTTGTTTTTCTACATGCTTGACAATTTGTTAAAACATACTGCATAAGATAATGAGAAAGACATGCAAAACAGAAATAATGTCGTAAGGAAAGCAGGAGAAACATTCTTATGCAAAAGTTTGTTTGCTTTTTTTTCCATCCAAGCCTTTCCATTTTTGTTTATGTGTATCTCATCTCTCATAATTGATGTCACCTGTCACTTTCATACCCTCTCCAAGCTTCATTTCCAGTCCCCTAAGCATGGCCAGATTTTTCTTCTCACTTCACTAAGATCTACAAGATTGTAATATTCAGGCTGATTAACTGGAATTCTAAATACAGGTTTGAAATATTCTCTTTAAGTTGAAAATGCAGACTGCAGTTTAGGAAATACCTGCTGACCCCAATAGGTATAACTCCACAGAGTGTTTTATGGCATGTTCACGGAAAAGTTAGGTGAACCTTAAGAATGTTTTAAAAAATAGTAAAGGTGAAAATAGTTGCATAAAGTCATAATAATTTATTTCAGAAATTGATTTGTTTAGTAAATAATAACTAATGCAAGAATTCACAGCCAGCTAGGAAATGCCAACAATCCTAAAAGTCTAAAAAAGACCCCTCGGACCAAGAGATGACAGAAAAAAAAAATAATAAAAAAATGACAAAAAGCAGAAGCCCCAGAAGAGATTATGACTTGAGCAAAACATAGCCTTGCATTGACGGCACTTGGCAGAGTGCTCCGGCACAGCTCCTTCAGAGCACACTGTGTGTGTCAAAGGGATTTGAAAATATATATCTGAGGACTTAGGTTCTTAGCAAGACGGTGGTTTAACTTGGAACCATTTCCACTCAGAGCTTCATTTAGTCTGGTCTGCCCTGAGTCCTCGCTGACTTTTGAGGATGGAGGGTTGAAGGGGAAGATTTAAGAGGCTCCAGAGTGCAAACATCAGTTGCAGAATAGGACAGGACAAGATTTAGCACACTCACAACACCTGAAATACAACTGTGCACTAGGGGGTGACCAATCATTTAAACAGTTGCTCCCTATTAAATACGTGTGCACGTTTCTTAGCCTAGCTTAATGTTTTAAAAGCCTTGGCTGCCATACCAAGGCAGTTATAAAGCATGTACACCTCCCTTTAAAGACAGTGAACCACAGGCCATGTATTATTCCATATGTACATGATCTAATTACTTACATCTAGTTCAAAAAAAATAGAAAAGAAAAAAAAAAGAAGAAAAAGGCTGTGGTACAAGCAAATACCACCTACAATATATATACAGAAAAAGTTTTCATCTGCTTTATGTTTTGATATGATAGTCTATATTTTGACTCCAGAGTGTGATGACTGTATAACTTTTCACATGAATTTCATTTTTCCTGTCAAGGTACATTATTTTAAGGGTGACAATAACTTGGCTTCAAATGAGGTGAAACCATCACAGTGATAAATGAGTTTCTTGAGGAGGGAGGTTATACCCTGGGAATACACTTTGAAAGACCACACACCTCTGCTTAACCAAGCTTGTTAGCTTTACAACACATTTCAAATACTTCTCCTAATGCACATGGCAGTGAAGAGACCTGAGCACTTGACTTTTGAAAATACAGTGTGTGTTGCATGGGGAGATTTGTCTTGGTTTTCACACTGGCCTTTTGTGCAAGTTTTCTCTTTAATAGCTGAATGCAGCCTTTGGTCCCTTCCTTGTACTGTGGATATTTTTCTTTTTTTTTAATTTTTTAATGTCAGATTAAAAAAAAAACAGGTCAGGCTTTGACACGCAACTTCTAGCTGCAGACATGAAGGACAGCCTCACTTGATTGCTGTGTAGTTTGTATTGCAATACAGGGGAAAAACAGAGTTATGTCAAATAGTATCAAATTTTTAAAAGCATTTCTGAGCATCACTTTAATAGTTAATGAAACAAGCTGCTGAACTTCACGAGGTTATTATCTTGCTAAGTAATTTTTGTATTGCTACCCTTAGATTGTATGTAGCATAACTGAAACATGGAGAAAAAAGCCTTGGCATAACCCCTGGATGTTCAAGAGTAATACTACCATCCATCATGGAAAATATGCAACATGCTGCAAAGTTTAATTCTGCTCTCCTGCAGTTTTCTTGAACTTATCAAAGTAATGACTTGGTAAGTCTTTGAGAATTGCATGAAAGAATAGCTATACGATGCTATGCTCCATTAAATACTTCATGCAATGACTGTAAATAACTTAATAGCACAGTCAAAAGATAGAGTTTTTTAACATTCCTTTTCTTCTTCAAGGAGTTGCCTGAGGGACCAACAGACTTGATTTCTCATGTGATTAGATACTGAAAGGATGGCAGAGCTGGCGTGTTTGTTAATGTACTTTCTGTAGTGTTCTTCTGGACAGAAATAGTAAGTTAAGCAACCAATTAATACTCAAATCCCTATTACCACAGTGCAATGTCTAATAAATATCTTTCTCCTTTTCTTGTTAACTTAGTCTCCCTCTATTTTCTTGTCTTTGGAAAGTACTTTCAGGGCTAAGCAGACCTAAATATAATTCAAATGGTACTCGACTGTCAGGTAAGGTTTTTCAGTGAAACTCAGTCTTCTGAGCTGCTCAAAAACTTTTTCAAATATTAACTGCAGTGGAGTCTGAGCGCCTCACTGGTACTCACTTCTACATGGTAAATGAATAAGTTAATCCAGTGCTGAGACATCGGAGCTGCCTCTGTGCTACTCAGTGTGAGCCCAGTGGGACTCTGTCTCTCCAGCATGTGGCATTGGGACCCCAGACACGCTCCCAGCATGTGATGAGAGCTGTGGTGACACCCCGGCTTTTGTGTGGGGGAGCTGCAAAGTTGGTCCAGGAGCATCAGGAGTCAGCTGGGATCTGGAGGCAGCAGCACCATTGGAGGTTTGTCTCTGCGTGGTCCCGAACTCCCAGTATCTTGGATGGTAGTAAACTTTACACGTATTTGGAACATTTTGAGGTCCCACTGCTAAGAGAGCTTTGCAGATAAGGAGCAGTTTTCTCAATGGGACCTCTGCCTTACCAATTGGAGGATGTCACCACTTCCAGGAGTGAATGCCAACCCTCTCGGCTGTGCTGGTCACCCTAAACCTTTTCCATACATTTCGACAGATATTTGGAAAACTGATGGCACTGAGAGCAGGAGAAGGAAAAGAAACAGATCTGACACAAAATCACCCTCCCTTGCATGCCTCCCCTCCGCTATGGGCCCTCCCTGGCACCCCCTGAAGGAACGCTGGGCCACCAGCCGCCGCGCGGAAGGCTCCACGGTCGTGACGTAGCTCGCCCTGTGCTGCGGAAGGCTCCCGGCCGGCCCTGACCCCTCCAGGCCGCGGGGAGCAGCTCTGACCCCAGCCCCTGAAATCTCGGGCTCTGTTTGTGAATGACATCGTATTCTGCAAAAGCGCATTTGCAGTTGGAAGTCTCTGAAACGGTGACTTTAGGCACCCGCTTCTGTCTCCATCACCACCCCAACTTGGGCAAGTTTGCTGGGTGACGTGGCAGAGCCCAGTGTGCTCACAGGATGTAGGGCAGGCAGAAGTGGGAAATCAAGATTAGTCCAAGCGCTCACTTCTCCTTTTACACAAGCTATATATACATTTAAAAATATAAATTCTATGTGAATTTATTATTTTTTTTTGTCTGTGAAAGGTGGGGCCTACCTTCAGCGGCGCGTGCCAGATATAACACAGGCAGGTGCTGTGCAAACTTCCCACCGCGGCTCAGTCAATGCCCCTCAGTCCAGGACGGTTATAATCTTGGGGCTCTTGTGATGGACAGAGTGGTGTTTTTATGAAGTGCATAAATGCAGACTGCCACTCGCTCCTGCTTGCCGTGCGCTGGGAGGTGGGAGAGCAGAACACTGAGCCATTCTGCCTCAGACGGCTGCACTAACTCCAATCAATTAGCACCTGCTTTTCGGGGCCCGGCCTCTCCTGCCGCCCGGCAGTACCTGCGCGAGCACTTCTGGGACGCTCATACCTGCTAATACAAGCCCTGCCTGCCACACACAGGCAACGGGTGAAGCTGGGTTGAAAGTTAATTGTAAATCAAACCTTTATTTTACGTAGTTTCATCCCACTCTCACTGAATAACAATTTTTTCACTGGCAAGAAAGCTGAGCTGATGGCCGCCAATATTTGGAGTAAAAGTGCCATTCGTAAGGGCTGAGGTCCTGGCTGGGAAAGGCTGCTCCAGCACCGTGGCGGGCTGCTGCGAGGGAAATGCTACCTTCTCTGCCAGGGTGTGCTGATCTCAAAATGAAAGCTGAAATCTAGAGCCGCTCGGCAACTGTTTGCTCTTAAAGTGCTGGGTTTTTTTGTAAAGATGTGACAAGTGTCTTTTTTTAGAGAGCTTCCACCAATACTGGCTGGAAAACATCCAGATGTTTTGAGGGTGAAGATTTTTCCAGGAGTTAGTTCTCATCTTTCCTTGCAACAACAGTTCCCCAGACACAGCTGTGCCTAGAGCACTAATTCCTGACGACCGTGGTGTGAAAGACAGTTTCTGCAGGGCTTTCTGAGCCTGTGATACTCTGCAGAGAAGTCTGAATTTCCTGACATCCCTTCACCGAGGTGGAATCCAAGCTGGTTTAGCTCGTGCAGGATCAGACCCAGAGGCTTCTCTGTCATCAACTTCAAAGCATTGCAGCATATGTTCACTCCTTCATCCAAAAGAAATGCAGTTTGTGTGCTCTGAGGCTGCTCCATAATGTGAACCAAAGTGCAGTAAAGTGGGCGCCACCAAAAGATTTGCGTCAAAAACGTGCATTCCTGACCTGAATTTAACCACCCTTCAGAAAATCTCTAAGGCTATAAGGCAGATTAACTTTCCATATTTAGGCCGTGTTGCCTGTGCCTCAGTTTGGCCTGTTTGTGCTTTGAATATCTTGAGCTTTCCATTATATCCTGAAAATTCTTAAATGTATGTAACATGTGCCCTTTATCCAACCTTCCGTGGCAGTGCAAACACTCTATCCTCCTTCGAAGGGATGACTTTGCTGCTCTCTCCATCTTTATTTTTTCCTCTGGTCGATGTCTTTTCCACCCCTTCCATATTTTCCTTATTTCTCCCCTTTCATTCTCTTGATAACTTCTCTCCTTGTCCTTCCTGATCTTCAATCTAATCTTTTCTTCAGAACTGACCTTTCCAGGCACATAAAGGATTTATACATGCCTGATATAAGTAACCTTAACATTAGCTTCCTACTATTAATTATAGCTGCTTTCTGGAGGTGTTTTAATTTCTTTTATAACCTATGCTTAAATTATTTTATCTTTGGACAGAATTATAATTTTATTTTTCCTTTTTTTAATGTGCTGGACTGATAATAAATGCCAAATAGTACACTAACAATAATATACCTGAAACTGTGAATTTGTATTTGCAAGTCTAGTTCAAGAGAATGTGTGGAAACATTGAATAAAGGCTGTGAGTTGTGTCTGCTCAGGATATACTTTTTTTTTCCCTCTTTCAGGAGAGAGCTAAAAACAATAAGGCTTTTTAATTATCTAAGTACTTCTTTGGTTATGTTGGAAAAAAATATCAAGACCTCTTCAAAACAAAATGTTAGCATTTACAGGTGTTGTTTTCATAAAGAACTTCCTCAGTAATTTTGTCAAAATGGATACTATTCATGGAGTTTTCCATTTCAGCAAAAAGCTCCTTTCCATTAAAACTTCTGGTGGAAACTCTTGACCAGCTTGAGTCAAAAAGTTCACCCTTTTTTAACACAGCTGCAATGTGCTTCTTGGTCATTGTGATTTTACAATTTGGTCATTAGATGGTGCTCAAGAGATTAAATTCACTCTAGATTGTCTTACCAGTTTTTATTTCAAGAAGCTGTAGAAAAGACAGTTTCTGTTCCTTTCTTCACAAAATAGATATAATGTGTAGGTCTGTACTAAATAGTGGAAGCAAAGTCTTTACCAACTAATCAGTATGATGGAGAACAGATACGGAGAATTACTGTATCGTTAGACCCAAACTGAAAATGTAGCAACTGTTTTAGCAATATTACTTAACCTGTAAACTTTTGCTCTTAACATTAGTGGTCTTTTGACAAAGATTTAGTAAGCAGTTGTGCAATGAAATAATTAAAGTTGTGGGTCACATCTGAGGCTTGCTTCTATTGGTTAGAAGCATTTATAAAAATCTAATTAAAAGGAGTTTTAAAAATATTTCTGCCCTATATAGAGTGTGTAAAAGTGTTTAATGATAAGAAGGTTTTCACTGTGAAGCAACCACTTCCATGATGATTTTTATTGGAATTAAGACTGGAAAAAGGGGTTTTTTGAAAATTTATCGTGTTTGTACTTAGCACATAAACTTGCATACACCATGAAGATGGGTTTCTTTGTATAATGTAACTAAGTACCGATATGTGGATTTCATTACTGCAAATATGTGAGTGAATTATTCTTTTCTCAGCCTTTGTTCTCAGTGCTGCTCAAAGCCATGCTGTAGTGTGTTGCATGCAGAGTTTTGATCTTGTTATGCTGGACATCCCCAAGGTGGGAGGGCACCATCTGCCACACAGACTCTTGAAGGACAGGTAACACAGATGGAGAGTGTTAGAGTGGTACCACAAGGAACTATGCAACCTCAGAATGTATTGAGCTGAAGATGCTGAGCAGGGAAATACTTCCTGCTTGTTTCCTCTTCACATCTTAATTAAGCTATTCTTGCACAAAAGGGTATTTTTCCCCCAGTATGTGGTGTCATTGTCGCTGTTCTGAACTGTGTCCATGAGAGAGAAAGTAAAATTCACCCTTTTTTATTTCCCTTTACCTGTACCTGTGAACCCTGAGCTCTAGGCTGTGCATTTGAGTAGCACAATGCTGGAAGACATCCCTATATGCATTTGTTTGCCATGCTTTTTTTTTTTTTAAATTTTAAAGTCAGTGTTTTCACTGCTGAATCAGCAGAGATCTGACAAACAGTGTTTAGCTAGGAACCTCACACAGCAGATATTTTAGCAGTTGCCCATTACCCCTACTTTTAAAAATATTTTTTTTTTTACTTTCATCTGTTTCCTGTTATAGACCTGAAATAATGTTGATGTCAAAGTACCAATGACATAGCTGCCTTTGCAGTTGCCATGAAAAGGTGTTGAGGTGATACTACCCAGTCTTTTGTTAGTGTCAAAATCCATGAAAGATCATGAAGTTATCTGATAAGGACCTTTCATAGCACTAAACAAAGACTAGAAGGTAATTAGCACCTGATATGAGGATGCTTTTCTCAATTGACCACCTTGCTGGCAGAAAAGATTGACAAGTCTTGAATATGTTTTCATGCTGAAGTTTGAACACAAAGCTATCCAGATAAAACCCCAAAAATACTGTTAAGGTAAAGTAATAGGAATGTGCTACTAATTCTGTGGAGGTTATATCTAACTTCTCAGTGGGCAAATATTCCATACTGAGGCTCCTCCAGAAGCCATGTCTGAAAATTCCCAGCTAGTGACATCAATAAGTTGGTTGTTCTGTGTAGTGTTGTCTGCAAATTTAATATTGGAGACATCAAAAACTACATAATTTGCATTTTTGTTATGCCGCTTTTCACCACTCTATCCAAGGAAAAATCAATGGGAGAAGGATGTTGCATGTCTCTTTAACTGGAAGCTAAAACTAAGGTCATGTTTCGGGGTTGGGGATAGAGTTCTGACAGACATTTGCCAATGTTCTTATCATGTGTATTCACATTGTATACATTGGTGGTGATAAAAGGGTTTTCTGAAAGAAGGTGTCTTTTAAACACTTTCCAAAGATGTTTACTTTCTCAACTAACCTTATTTCCCTCTGGAGACTGATTATGAGCATGAATTTCATTATCTGCATTATTCCAGATGAACCTAATTGACTTGGTTCATAACTTGGTGTTCAGCTTCTAGTGTCACTGGGGCTTAGTCCATTAATGGCCTTGAAACTTATGACAAAAACCTAAAGAAAATGTGTTCCCTGTTCTTGTTTGTGGTTGTTTAAGCCATGGCAAAGGCAGACAGATGCTAATAATTGCATATTAGCTAGAACCTGCAGCTCCTCTCCATGCCTGTCCTCACTTGGAGATCAAGATTAACATTTCTTAGCATTCTAAAGGTGAAATGCTTTTTCAACCTGATCAGCACTCATTTTCAGCTACTGGTGGTTTGCTATCCAGAAGTGTATGTAGATGTTCTGACATTTGAAGAGTAACAGCTGCATAAACTGAGAATAAAATATGTAATTGAGTGCAGAAGACATATGTTTGGCAACTAAATCCACACTCTCTCATTCCCTTTCCCATTAGTATCCTTTGGTACTAAAGACCAAAAGATGCAATGAGGACCTCTGTGGGAACCCTACAGCTAAAGATGCTTGTAGGGGAGGATTTGTAATTCATCTCTGCTCTCAGTTCTGTTGGGGAAAGAAAAGGAGAGACTTCTCACTTGCTATTGGGCTTGTCCTGGTCCATCAGTCACTCCCACTGCATCACATGAGCCATGTTAGCAAAACATTATGGCTCACTATCAAATGATACAGAGAGAGCAGGATTTCTGGAATCCTGTTCTTAGTGTTCAACCATGGCTTGTATTCATCCTTTCCGAGTTTAGCCCTTTATCTGAAGTGCCTTCTTCCCCAAGGCTGCCTGAGTAATTCAAAGGGACAGTTACCCTGTGGTGGCAGTTCAAAAGACGAATATGTCTTTAGGCTAATTAACCCAAACCAAATCACTGTCTGTTTCTATCCATGGTGCACGATGATTGCTGCTGAATATCAATAATTAGTGCCAAAACCTGCTATGTGTACAGCCCATTACATGAAGAATGAGTTATTAAAATAATGGTTTAGGGAAATGACTGTGTTTGTATAGATCTGAGTGAAAGACTACGGTTCCAATATATACAA
This sequence comes from Mesitornis unicolor, assembly GCF_000695765.1. Taxonomy (NCBI): domain Eukaryota; kingdom Metazoa; phylum Chordata; class Aves; order Mesitornithiformes; family Mesitornithidae; genus Mesitornis; species Mesitornis unicolor. The sequence continues at coordinate 45,399 of NW_010189371.1, read as the reverse complement.
GAATAAAGAATTGCTCAAAAATATTAAAGAAAAGATGACTGTGGTTTTTTGCAGCCTTCACAAGGAAAGGTCAGAGTAATGAAGAAGTCAGTGAGAGTTTTACCATAGTTGTAACTGTTGAAAGGATGAGATATATTTGTGTTACCAGATATAGATTTACCAGGTGTTAGGAAACATTAAAGCTGTTGCCTCTTTTCTTTTTTCTCCTCTCCTGCACTTCCATCAGTTACTTGGCACCATCCATTGTGGAGCATAAAGTCCAGGACCCTTTCACAGTTGCAGCTATGCTTGTGCAACAGCATAGCTGTATGTGACCCTATGTTTCAAGGTCATTCACACAAGTTATTAGAATATCATATTGACAGAACATTTTTTCTTTCTTTTGGAAGGGTGAGGAAGAAACAGAATAAGTTGAGAAAGTCAAATTACACAAATCACCATGAACCAGCAACTCTCATTTGAGGATTTTGGAGAAAATGTAATGCCAAGGAAAAGAAATAGTGGTGAGAACTTTCAATAAATAATTGAAAGTAGTAAGCTTTTCTATAGTCTAGAAAGACAGCAAGTTGACCCAGTATAAAATAATTCTAAGGGGAATTTTGGAAGTTACAGACTGAATGTCTTACTGCTGTGTATGCAACATATAGGTGTTACTGTAAATTAGGTCAAGGTAATGCCAAAACAAATCCTGCCTTGAAAGCTTTTACATTTTTCACATCATAAGAGAACAAGATTAGGTTCCACTTCCAAAAAATATTCCCGTTCTTATTTGCTGACAGTCACTGCACAAACTCTCTTGTGGTTCATATTCCTCTGTTCCTGTAGAATATCCACAGGCAGGAATGGCCTTTCCTAGATGGAAATGTTTCTGACATGGTTAGCTAGCACGCAACAGCAAAAAAACCCAGCCATCATTTGAAGGATAGTACTGTTGATTCCACTTCTATCTACAATGCCTTCATGTTAAAACACTTCCGGACTGACTTGGATTCTCTTTATTAAATGATAACTCAGAAGAAGTAAATGACTTACATTATTTCACAGTAGACTATAACTTATTGTGTGTTCAGAGTAACCCAGCCCAAGTGAACTACTCTTAAAAAATGCAAGCCAAGCTGATCTAAATGAAGTGATTTTGGAACAGATGAAAAAAAGACATGAAAATAAGATCCATTCAAAGGAAATAAGACAATCAAAATGTATACTGCCAATTAAGACACCCTGTACTAATCCAAAACAAATTAAACACCCAAATAAGCATTGTACATTAAAGCTCTATCAAGATGTATTGTCTCTTAACTCCTTGTCTACATTCAGTCTCCACGAGTGTGGCAGCGCAGATTTCAAGATTAATTTTTGAAGTATGAAAAAATCTTTAATTTGAGCCGGCACTAAAGATTGGCCCAGAAAAATGCTGCTCTGTGGCATGTTGGAAAGGAGAACAAGAAAACAATAGTTGAAAGAAAATGTGGGAAAATAGAAAACATATCAGTTTCAGCTTTAGAGTTTAATGGCAGTTGGCGGTAAAGTCAGCACAGATGATATAACACCAAGTTGGGTTTTTCAGACATGGAAGCTGGTGGCTGATCTGTCCCCCGTTCAGGCGCCTTTTGAGTTCCTGCTTCTTAGGTGGTTCCAGTTGTACTTTATTGTCCCTTACAAGCTCACAGTTAGCCATTTCAGTTTACTGCTTGAGAGACTTTTTTTTTGACAGTCTGCCATTTATGATAATGAAATATTTCACTTTTCCCCTCAAATTTTATAAATTCAGTTTTGCCTGCAAAATGTGTAGCTCCTTTTTTAAAAATAAAATACCACAGATTCTTTTGCTCTTGCTTTGATACTTCTCACTTGCCATTTTTATAAATGCTTCCAAAAAGACTATTGATGCAAGGTAGGTCTTCATTTTTCTTACAGGAGCAAAACAAAAATCCTACTGTTTGTGTGTGAAACATTTCTACATTCCATGCAAGGTGCCCCAGATCATATTTCTGAAGTCTTTCACTTATGAAAGAGAGTAACCTTTTTTTCCTTCTTCAGACTAAAGTCTGACCTTGCTTTTCAACTAATAAGGTACATAGTTGACTCTGCTTCCGTTGAGTCTCCACTTCACGTGCAGTGCTGTATTGACTTTTTTTGAATGACAGTGCAGTGCATCTATTGATCTGGTATATCTGGCAAGATGTAAACAGTGTGCTAGGAAGTAGACCTGCTAAAATTGTCAGAATTTCTCAGAGTTAATGGCTGCAAAGTAATCTAGAGCTCTCTAATGAAATCTTGCTGGGGTAGAAATAGGTGGAACAATTGAATTTAATCTTGACATTTCTGATTTATTTTCAGGGTTAGAAGGCAGCCCTTTTAAAGTGACAACTTCAGATCTGTCTCCCACAGTAACTGCCCTTGAGATATGGGAATGCATGTTTTTCCCTTCTGGTTTGTTTAAAGAAAGGAATAACATAAGTGTTACCTGTGTTGGGGGCGGGCTTGCCTTTTTTCATCCAGCCAGCAGGATCCCACAGCCCAGCTTGCTTCTCCCAGGCAACTGGTGACTCCTAGGGGCATCTCATTTTCTGTAGTCTTGCTGCAGTTGTTTGGTTCTGCTAAATTTTTTTACTGTTCTGGTAATTGGAAGACAGCATTTAAGTTGCCTGGAGGTGTCGGCATGACTTTTAAAACTGATAGTTCAGAGTTTTAACAAGAGAATGCCAAAAAAGTATTTTGAGAAGGAGCAGATTAACAATTTCTTTTCTTTCCTGTCTGTTTTTCCATACAGACTCTTGCCAGGCTGACCCCATAGCAACTTCATCATAGCAGTTCAGAAATTATCATATTGTCATTCCAAATCCATCAGAGCAGGACACCTTAGAATTATTTCCTTTGACATTATATATTTTTGTATCAGGAAAGCTTGTTAACAATCAGAGTGATTACTCATGTCACACAGGCTAACTAGAGATGAAGAAGGACTACTATAATAAAAATGACTGAAAAATTAAAGGTGTCAAAATAGGTGAGGATAATATCAGATAATCATTCTCACTAAAAGGGCATTTGATGCAAATATTTAGAAAACATTCCGGTTTCATCTTGGATTTAGATTAGCATTTGCAGTCTTATAGACACTGCCTGTTAAGGTAGGTACATTATTTTCCTCTTGTGGCATTTTGAACTTTAAATTTCCATAAGCTAATTAAAGCAAGGGATATTAAAGCTATTCATTATAAACTTAGTGCTCCATTTTATAAATACCTAGAAACCTTCATGCCTCAAATTTCCTCTAGACACATGGCAAAAAATTAATACATTATTTTAGGTAAGTGTCTATTGCTCATTTAGTGATTTCTGTCAGGGGTGAATTAAAAGAACTTTCATTGACTTTTTAGGGAAATCACATCCTTGAAATATTTTCTTTACATATAAGAAATAAAGTAAGTTTTGGGACTGATCATCTTTTAAAAGACAAACGGTGCTTATCACAAACAGAAAAGCCTAGTAAATATTTCTGTGAATAATAAGACTTTGTTTAAAACCAAACAAAATGTAAAATGGAAATTTACCTTGAAAATTCTCATTATACTTAAAGTGATAATTTAATTTTGGCTTACAAAATCTTTTTTAAAATATATTTTGAATACTCTTTCCTATGGGGAGAGCTTGCAAATGGATCCTTTTTACTCTTTGACTATGTGGTGGGTTGCAAGACTACAGTTTATGAAGAACATTGCCATTGAACAATGCATAGAAAACAATTGATCTCTGCCTGCACCTAGAAGAAGGGGAAATAAAGAATAATGGGGAGTTAGGGAATACAGTGTGGCTTTGGCCTTATTATTTTACAGGGTGATGTACAGAACAAAAAAATTCTGTGGAGTCTGTGTGTCTGTGTGGTCCAGCTCCCAGCTGTGGTCTGAATCAACTGGTTCATGCTGGAATGAGCTGCCTGTCTCATGCTCATGGAAGAGGAAAAAAGCCCAACCCAGGAATATGTCACAACACCGTGTTGTGACATCTCTCAGGTCACACCAGCTGTGTTTTAAGGCAAGTGAAGCAGCATATATACCTTACAATGAAGGAATATTTTGACTTCTGGAAGGGAAAAAAGTTGTAGTTGAAATGAGCTGGAAAGGCCTGTTTAAGTGAATGTTTCAGAGTATCTGTTTTCTTCCTGAAACTATTAACATTGAAAAAATTTCCACAGACTCTACCCACTCAGTTCTGACATACTGTACTCCACATTCAGCTTTTTTTTTTTTCAGGAATTACTTCAAATCCATATGATGTGTTTAGTTCAAAGGTACCCACCTGGGACAAAGCTTTGCCATCATTAAAAACAGGGAAACTTCCACTGAAGCCTCAGTGGCATTGTAACAATTATTTTACAGTAATGAAATATCACTTAATGATTTCTGAGGTTCTACCTCCCTTCCTGATTGCTCCTCAACCAAGGCTTACATGCTTGATTTAACACATAAGAGACACTTAGCAACATGGGTTCCTCTCCCCGGGAAGCCAAGTGCATATGCAGGTTTTTTTGTAAGAAATAGATCTTGTTATCACCTCTTGCCATCACCTCTTGCAAAAAGGTGCATACTGCTTTGATCCTGTCTGTAGTATAAAATAATAGAGCTTTAGGGAAATTTTGCTTGCTTCTTATAAAGTTTTCCATGTTTCTGTCCCTTTAAAATAATCTAGGAATGTAGTGATGCCTTGTATGACTTGCGGTGACAGTCATGAAGGCTTGATTCAAGAAGCTGCCTGTGAGTCTGTTAATTTTCATCCACCATTTACATGGTGAAAGATACACCATTGGTTATTGACCCTTAACAGTCCCTATTACTCTGATTTAACCTGTTGGACTGCAGAATATGCCTAGTTTCCTAGCTATGAGAAACTGCAAAGTCACCAGTCAGTCTGGCTTTGCCCTTTATCTTTCTCTCTAGAGTTTTCCTCTAGATTAAAAAAAAAAATTGTTACTAAAAAGCTAGCAGTGCTCATAGCTTCTGTAATAACTCTAGGGAATGCTGTGTATCAAGAACTGCCATTTTTCTAGCTTGCCTCCAATATTCTGTTTCATATCTGTTTTACAGCCACAGAGTTGGAAATCCAGGGGCTGTGGCTGAAGAAAGGTGATGAAAACTTGGGTGTAAGATAAAAGCCAAAAATTAAACAAAAGGAATGGCTTCTTACCACAAACAGCTTTTCATTTTAGAAATGAGGAGGTGCTGACCAGAAATACTGCTTGCCCAGCTCCCCACATTGCTCAGGAATTAGACGGTTTGAACTGCGTTAGCTGTCTATGTCTGATCTCACTAGGATTTCTTATGTTACTCACTAAAGTAGTATTTAGGAACAAGTAGAGGTTGGTGGTTAATTTCTGTGGCTAGATAAAAGCTGGATCAAGCCTTTTCTATGCTGTAAGCAAACATGAATTTGGTTATAACCAAGATGTGGAAAAAGTCCCATGCAAGGAAAAATCAGTGTTGCAGCAGAGTGAGATCTCAGCAGAAGATTGTAGGGGGGATATGAAGGGCTGATAGGGACATGGTCTGGGAAGAATTAGCAGAGGTAGAGTTAGAAGAGTTCTTGTAGGTGGAGGGTTGTAACTTGTGTTGGAATAATTTCCTTTTTTTCCTTCCTTCTTGCCCACCAGAGTCCAACCATCTCTTTTTCACTCTGTGATGGTTGGACGAGGGCACTGATGTACACCTACCACCTACCAAGGTGCCAGTGTGTTCCTCCAGCTTATGGGCCCTATGCTACTTACTGCTTTCTTCACCATCTTCTTCATGCATATGTGGGCTCTTTCAAGCCAGTGGCTGTGAATGAGAGCTGCACTTTTTCTTCCTCTGTCTTCCCCTGTCCCCTCCTCAGCTGACTGCTACTCCTGGTGGTGGCAGAGGCAGACAGAGAAGCTCTGGTCCAGAAGAAAACTCCAGGATTTAAACTTCTCTGCCTCTGCCCAGAACTGGTCTTACAGAAATGGAACAAATATGGCTGCACTGAAATGCAATTTGGACTTTATTTATTATTTGCCCAGTTGTAGTTGCTATTGGCTAAAATACAACAGTAGTGCAATGCAGTAAATTATATATGTTGATTCAGTCTCTTGCTTTAAAATTTGCTTTAGTTTGTTTTTTTAAGTAATAAAATCTACTTTGCTCATAAATGCTTTTCTTTTTTTTCTGATTTTGAGGAGCAAGTCAGATGCGTCCACTAATTTCCCCACCACATCCCCAAGAATCCAACCTTCCTTTTTCTTCTTGGTTGCTCATTACTGCCTTGATTCCATATGTGTCCAGTGCCTTAAGAAAAAACTTCTATCAAGGAGCTCCAGGGCCTGAACAGTTCACGATCTAATACCCAGCTTTGGGTGGATTATCCAGGCTGTGGTTTGCTGTTCCCAAGTTTTCCTGCTGCAACACAGTGCTCTGAGGAGCCTGACAGGGTACATGCCACTTGCCAAGCTCCTGTTGCTCTTTAAAGGAGCTATCTGCAAAAGCCCGTTTACTACATTTTTTAAGTTAAATGCACACAGCCAAGCTTTTATGTGGCTTTTATTATCAAGGGGTTCGTTTTTTAAATATTTAATTTCTCTCTCATAACCTGTTAATATCCACTTGAGAGTTGACTGAATTAAAAAAAAAATTGTCCATAAAATACGATGAGGGAGGAAAGCAGTTAACTAGTAAGAAAAACAATTTTGGGAGAGTTTGCAAAGGCAAAAAAAGTCAGGACTGTAAACCAGAAGTGTTACTCAAGCCACAAGAAATCCCAAAGGGGCTGGAAGGAAGGAGGTTAAAATGTGTGCCCTGAAGGGAGCATAGAAAATACAGAAGAACATAGTAATTAAGAATAGAAAGAATGTCCACATACAGGCACCCTGAAAACAAAAGTAAAAAGCTTGAATGTACTGGGGAATGGAAAGTGGTGGAGAAATCTGAGATCAGCCAAACAACCTCTTTGCAAAGTCCTTTCAATTTGATAATGCTTTCACTCCCTGCCTATTGTGAGAAGCTGTCTGTGGTGATCTAAGGAAGAATATATGCGAGGAAGCTGTGCATCTGGTGTGCAAAAACCTGCTTTTCTCAAGAAGCTTCTTTCCTACATGTGTTAAATAATGTATTGCTGTGAACAGCAGGAGGAGCTGTGGAATTCCACTGAGTGCAGCTGTGAAGATTTTTATGCTTCTAAAATCTCAGACCTTCTGAGCCGTGTAAACCCTCTGAAAGGTTTAATTTTTTTTCCTAAAATCATCCACAGTAGGCTATTTATCCATCACATGCTCTAGTTACAACTATCATGTAGCAGCTGCCCTGGAAACTGCCAGATACTGACTTTGTTTTTAAATGCCGAGGTGACTGAACTCAAAGAAAATACTTTTTGTTTACTGTGATGCAATTCTTTCATAAGCTTATCATAGTACCAGGGCATACTTTCATGATGTGGTGTCTTCTAACTATTTTGTATTGATGAACTATACCTCAAATAGGAAGAAAGCATTGCTAAAGAAAGCAAGCATAGTGCTAAAATGTGATTTTCTGGGTTTTAGATATAGAGATGACCTGTAGGCATAGTCGCTGCAGTCAGCAGGGCAGTAGTTTGCAAAGTCAGTGACTTATGTACCATTTCAGTAGGCTCAGATTTAAGTCAATGCTACATTTAGGAACTTTCTGAAAACCCTGCTCTTTGTTTTTCTGTGGGTGAAATAGTTGGTAAATGCATCGCTATTGAGATGTCTGTGACGGATTTTGTTTCTTTATTTTGTAGTAATTTTTTTAGCCCATGTTGCTTTGTGTAGAAGGATGAGAGTGCAGAAAGATTATACAGTGCACAACCATGTTATAAAGATTAGACAGTGCATGACCATGTCATTGTCTGAAACAATCAGTATATATGTTTTCTCTAGTCATTACTTCTTTTGAGCTTGCCAGCACTTATTATGCTTTAGGAAACATCATCTCGCTAAAGAGTACCCTTGTGTAAGTGAATATAAAGCAGTAGAAAATATTCAAAAGAATATGCCTTTCAAGTCTGGTATATTTTAGAATTAGTGGGACAGGTTAGATTTGGTTTTTATCCATAACAATACTTTCTTTAAATGGTCTTATATCTTTTTTTTACATTTTAAAAACATGCCTGAGAGTGCAGATTTGTTTAAGATGTAATTGGAGAGATGAGAAAACTAATTTTATTCAAAGATAATATATTAGATAAAAGTTATGAGCATTTGAAATGAGAAGGTTATGTTTGTAGCTTTCTTTATACTAAATTAAATTAATATCCAATATCCTTGATGGTATAATTATGGTAAGGTCTAATCCAAGCATAGCTGAGTCTAAAATTTATCAAGTAAAAACTATTTTCCTGCAGTAATTCAGTCAAATATTTTTAAGAGTAACAGCTCTCAGACTAACATATGTTTCACCTGCTGATAGTCTGTAGTTTCCCATAGCAGTAATTCCAGGTTTTTTGTGTGAAGTTCTGTGTGTGTACAAATGTAGCAATTACAGGGATGGAGGTTTGTTTTGAGGGAGAGGATGGAAAGGCACTTAGGTTGACAGGCATACAAATACGTGCACACTTCACAAATACTTTAGAGTAAGACCCCAAAGAGCTTATCCATTTGTGCATTACCCTGAAAGATACTGAGATTTTACCCCAACTAAAAATTAAATTTGTCCTCAAAGGATAGTGTTGATGTGGGAGAAGCAGCTATGCAAGAAGATGGTACTCTGCAGATTATGATCCATGAGAGATTGTTATCCCTTGTATAAAAATGTTTTTAAAGAAAGTAAAAATGCCTGGAGAACACAGAAAGTAAAAATGCCTGGAGAACACAGTAAGCATTAAAAATAGAAATGCCCTTACACTTAATTACTTTGCTGGCTATTCCATATTTTTACTCTAAGATGAAACAGGAACATAAAAATATTTTAATACATTTAATTTATCATTGAAATATGATTACAGGTTTTTTGGGTTTTTTTAGAAAGCAATAATGGAAGTACAAAGCTATATTTAAAACAGGCTTTGCTTGTCACCCAGAAATTTTCCTGTTTCTCATGATTTTTCTTGAAGACCTCTTAAATAATGAACCATTTCTAGCAACTAATGATTCCCTCGGGTAAGTGAAAATTTAAATCATAGCTTGCTCAAGCTTCTGTGTTCTATAATTTGTCTCAGAGCTAAAGAATATTTCTTCTCTGTAAATATTTCAAAAGATTTATTGTTACAATAAAATCTACACTGCAATGTTATTGGCCTTAGAGATCTCATTTTAATCCTCTTGATATTCCTTGCATTTACTTAAATTACTGTTTTACAGCTTCATTCTTATACCTGATGAATTCCAAGAGATCTATTGCTAATCCATTTGGAAAATGTAAATCCAGAGAGTATTCTCTTTAATCATGTTACATTACTTGTATGTGAAAGAAGTTAATGGTAATTTAATTTAAATTAAATAAACCAGAATATTTTTAAAATCTGTATTCATTTTCTTCAGATGAAGAATAAGATAGTGTAAGATCAGATGCAAATAGATGTTTCTACCTAAATTAAAATACTGAATTTTATTCATCTTCATTTGTGATTTAAAAAAAAGATTTGTTTTCCAGTGAATGAGTTGATGGCTAGGGATACTCTCAAACTTACATTATAACAGGAATATATGCAGAAAATATAATTGATGCATAAGAACAATTATTTGCATAAAAGACCTGTTTCAAAAAATTACATGAATCTAGTCATGCAGCAGAGACTGAATACCTCAAAAATAACCAATTCTTTAAAGTTCATGTAATAAATATTCTGAATAAACTTTTCATGAACAGCACATAAAACAATAAATATTTTTGGGAATTATTTAACCAGTATAGAATAACAAGTAACTCAGAAAAAAAAAATTATACATTGTGTGTGAATACCATTCAAAGGCAAAGTAGTTCATGTCACTTCATAAGTTATTCATTGTGAATTATTTTCTTGACTAGAAGGCCTAAGAAAGAAAAAAATGGCTTTATTTTGTTGACTGTTTTTCAAAGTGCTTTACAGTCATCAAACTAGTGTTATCTCCATTTCCTAGGTGGATAAAGCTGAGGCACTTCAAATTTGTGATTTAGCTAAAGCCACAGATTAAGTCAAATGGATTAGTAACAGCAATGTGATTCCCGACTTAATTTTTTAATCTCTGCTCAGATCTCTGCTCTCCGCCTTCCTATTTCCTTCAATGGATGATCAATCTGGAAGAATTATTTAAAATAGGAAATAGGAAGATGGAGAGGCAAGCTTTTGGCTGAAGCACCAGAAATAAGAATGCAACCAGTTTGTACCTCATTCCTGACCTTGACACTGATTTGTAAAGATATTTTGTTTCAGAGTGATAAAATTTATCTTCAGGTTCTCTTTCTCCTCATGAATGACATTCACAACATATGTTGGTGGGTTTAAAGTCCTGAGAAAATCCTAAACCCCTGGGTGATGGGATATGGTGGAAACCATCACAGTCTTTCTACTTTGATTATTCTCCTTCTTCCGCCACCCCAACTCCTCATCTTTCTCCTGAGGAAGTGCTGCTGATGTATCTCTGCACCTACAGCAGAAGTGAAAAGCAGTCTCACAGTGAGTGAGGAATTACATGTGTCAGTGACCAGCAGGGTCATCTCCTATACTGTACATGCACCCACTGATGAAGCTATTAGTGTTATGGCAGCAGAAAGAGGAGAGCTTTGTAATCTGTACAGCTTCTATTGCCTCTAGCACCCAGCACCCAATTAAAAGGATTGCTTTTGAGCCTGAGGGCAGAGCTGTACCAAACAGGCTGGTTTAAATACTTCAAGAGCACAACCATTGCTTTTCCTAAAGCCTTGAGGCTGTAGATATCCTAGAGGTCAGCCCCTAGAAAGTGTGCATGATGGCTTGCTGTAGAAACCCACTTCACTTCTGCTCCATTGTTACCATTCACATACTGCCTGTTTGTTCATTCTCCAGTGCAATCCTTGCTGGTCTGAATTTGCATGCCTAGTCCCCATCTTTCTTGAGGACTTCTTTAACTGACACAGTCTTTCAACCCATCCCAGTCTATTTTGTCCTGGTGCCTACTCCAGCCTAATCTGAATGGCCCCAGGCAGATAAACAAATATCAGTTGCCTCTTTGCTCAGACACTTCGCCAACCTCTAGGCCAGGATAGGTGTGAAACATCTTGGCACTTCCTTACTTGTGAAAGACCCTTGATACTCATATGAGAACTTTTTGGTTTAGACCCACCTGACCACACAAGCCTTGGTCTTTGGTGTGATCACAGTAAATCTTCTCCTTTGCCTGTGCAGGACTCTTACACCTAACAAGAGATGGGTGAATCTTGATAGCTCTTGAACAAAGGTTTAGAAAACCATGTTGTCAGTGGAATGAATTTTGATTGGAATATGGCATCTAGATATGGACTGCTGTGTTTAGGTGCGTGCTTAGTAAGTAGACAGCAGCCCAGAGCAAGACTTAGCTCCATAATGTTCCCCTCATAAGCTTTTCCTTCTCTGTTTGTATAGGTAATTTGGAACTTGTGCAGCACTCTGTCTTACAACTGATGGGTTCAAAGCCCATGTACTGTGCAGCAGTTGGAACTGATGTCCATAGAGCAGGTATATGCTTTAAACTCTAGGGCTTTTAGTTGAATGAGTGCAGCTCACCCCTGCTTAGCTGTGTTTTCTTTGAAGCTGGGTGTGATCAACCAAATTAAGATACTCAGGATGCGTCTTCCAGTGGATTAAAAGCAGAGCTTTTCTGAGCAGTCCTTCTCAGAAGCAGAAGCAGATATAAAATCCTCTCATTCACTGCAAAGTTGGCATTTAGGGGACACAAAATGAGGTAAGAGATTAAGAATCAAAAAGTCACTAACATTATTCTTCTGCTCTCAAATTCTATATAATTTGCTTATTTGTCCCCACTGTTTTTTTTCTAATTGCTACAAGTAAATGTACAAGCTTTATTTTTCCATGGTTGTATTCAGTTTCACTTTTCAATTTGAATAAACAAGCCTAGTTTTCTAAGAATTTCTTTTAAGAAAGTTCTGGAGAAGTTGTGCCTTTGTTCCTCAAAGACAGGCATTCTCAACCTGGAATTTCACAAATTTTAAAATTAAACACTTAGAAAGCAGTATAGTATGGCATTCCTACCTTTTGCTAAGCTTGTAGGATCACATTAAATATGTTTTCTCTCCTGTTTTGCTCTTGAAAGATCCCCCCCAGCCATCAGGGAAAACTGGCCAATTTGGAGATGCACCGGGTGACAGTTTAAAGGAGTACATGTAAAACTGTGAAACTCCTAACAGTGAGTAGTGAAAGCAATTTGCTGTTCTTCTGCCTGTAATCCAGAAAGAATTTTCTTCCAAGTAACTGCTTCTATTTCATCACATATATTCCAGTCTGGATAAAACGGAGAGAAGAGAGCGATCCATAGCTAAGTAATTGAATCTGATCTTAAACTTTTCTACTTTTTCCAGTGCATGTTCTCCTTTGCTTCTTACATCTTGCCTATCTCTGTGACATCTGAGTACATTTGTTAAACCATTTAAATAAATAAATAATGAAAACCCCACAAAACCCTGAGGAACTGTGGAGAAATTGCTTTTCATTGAGCACTTGTTTATATAATGATGTGGAGTTTTGCTGCATAGTTGTGGGTGGTTTGGATACTAGTTATAGTGAGTTGCCTAGAAAAATCCATGTATGAATAAACTTTGTAGACTTCTGTTGTGGTAAGTATTTAGATACTTAAATACCTCTGAGTAATATATGAAGCTTATATATCCCTCAGTGGTCCCAGGTGAGCGTGATTCAGAAGGGCGGTTTGCTTGTAACTCTTCATTTTCCCTGTTTTACTGTGAACAGTGATGCAGATTCTCTTGTGTATAAGAACTATAGAGAAGGAGCAGATAACTAGAGAAAAAAAAGAGAACTGGGAATTGAAGAATGCAAAATAAGAGGAGGAAAATGGAAAAGCAGAACATCTGAAGATGAATCAGAAAAGAAGGTTGTAATAATACAAGGCATTTATTACAGCTCCGTCCCTCTGACTGCTGTAGCTTTGAGGAGGTTATTTGCATCCGCAGAGGGGTCATTGTATCACTTATCCTGTGTGAGATCTTTTATTTGATTTTGAAACTTAGAAGCAGCCCAGAGCTGTTGAGAAAAGAGGTAGTAGTGATAAAAATGGATTGAACAATATTCTTGCCATCAACTTAATTTTAAATAAAGATGGAATTGTAACCACAGACTTTAAAGACTATAGGAATTTACGTCACTGTAGTGCCCATAATCTTTCCATGTTCAGAATTCTGCAATGACCTCCAGGTCCTGTATCTTACTACTGTGAGTGCGCAGAGGGATTTATTGCAAAAGACTTTGGTCTCAGTTATTAGCTGCAAGTCTTTAGCCCTTCACAGCTCTGGACTTCATGGGATTAATTTCCCTCTCCCTCTAGCCACTTCATAGAATCACAGAATAGTTTGGGTTGCAAGGGACCCCAAAGATCATCCAGTCCAATCCCCCTGCAGGCAGGGACACCTCCCACTAGACCAGGTTGCTCAAAGTCCCATCCAACCTGGCCTGAGGGCTCCCTTTAAGTCCTGGAAGGCTGCTAGAAGGTCTTTCATAGCCTTATTTTCTCCAGACATAATGGTTGCAACTCTCTCAGCCTGGTCTCACAGGGGAGGTGCTCCAGCCCTCTGATCATCCTTCTGGCCCACCTCTGGACTTGTTTCAACAGGTAGGTCCAGGTCCTTCTTATGCTGGGGGCCCCAGCGCTGGACGCAGTATGCTAGATGGGGTCTCATGAGAGCAGAATAGAAGGGGAGAAGGAAGAGGAGGGCCATGAAGTTGATCAGAGAGCTGGAGCCCCTCTCCTATGAGGACTGACTGAGAAAGTTGGGGCTGTTCAGCCTGGAGAAGAGAAGGCTCATGGGGACCTTATTGCGACCTTCCAGTTCCTGAAGGGGTCCTACAGGAAAGCTGGGGAGGGACTTTTTACAAGGGCAGGTAGTGATAGTACTAGGGGTAATGGTTTTAAACTGGAAGAAGGTAGATTTAGATGATATATTAGGAAGAAATTCTTTACTGCGAGGGTGGTGAGACAGTGACACAGGTTGCCCAGGGAAGTTGTGGATGCCACCTCCCTGGAAGTGTTCAAGTCCAGACTGGACAGGGCTTTGGGCAACCTGATCTGATTAGAGGTGTCCCTGCCCATGGCAGGGGGATTGGGCTAGGTAATCTTAAAGGTCCCTTCCAACCCGAACCATTCTGTGATCCTATGATCCTATGATTCTCTGACCTGCTGGCCATGCTTCTTTTGATGCAGCCTTGGATATGATTGGCCTTGGGTTGCAAGTACACATTACCAGCTCATTTTGAGTTTCTCATCATTAAAGTAAAAAAGCCCAAAACATACCAAAATCAAGACCTCCCCACTCTCCTCCGCTGAGTGGCTCTGTCTGGCTCCCCTCACTGGGCCCGGTGGTGGCTTGGAACCGGGCAGCTGTAGTGCAAGGGGGCTTAGGAAATGTTTGTTTTGGTGTAAAGCTCATTTTGGTAGATTTTTAAGCATCTAATTATTTTGGTGACCTTTTCTATAGCACTGCCTCTTTCTCATTTACCAAGTGCCTCCTTTCTCTGGATTATAACTGCAGCCAGAGTGCAGCATATCCTCTAGGAAGACTTCACGTTTCATGTCAAGATTCTTGTGACGGAGAATCAATAAAATCCCTATGTTGACGGTGTCTGTGTTTAAAAACCATTTTTCTCAAAAAAACAAATTTACACATTTCCTTGGGAAACGGGATATTCATGCATTTGCCCTTTCCAGAGCAGCATAGAGTATTTGGGAATTAGAAGAAGCCTAGCTACCCTAAAGCACTCAGCTGTATTAACAGCACTTTTCTCACTCAGACAGTTTTTATTTAAGAGTCCTCAGAATATCTCAATGGCAAGTTTCCCACTAGAGGATGCTGTCAGCCTGTAATTTTTATTTTATGGACCCATTAACAAAGCCTGACAGCTAAATTATAGGTTCTACCTCTGGTCACCCCAGCAGTATTTGTGAGTGGGCATGAATGACTGCAGGCATTTTATTTGTGGATCAAGATGATCTCTTTGGCTTCAAATACATATTGAAATGAATATGCACAGCAAACAGAAATGTCTGATTTTTAAACAGACATCCAGAAAGTGGAGAGTCTGTGCAGCCACAACAGAATTTCAAAGCACAGTGTCATAACTTGAAAAACATACTTTGTGAATCAGAATAGTTTGGTTTTAGTTCACTCAAATACACAGAGCTATCCAGTTTGCAGTGACTGGTGGTGTGGTCTCTTTTGCTATCTGTCCTTCATCAAGATTTTAGGAGCATTGAAAAGATGTATAAACCAAATAAGGCACTTACTAGTGCAAAGCAAGACAGCCAGAGACAGCTGCATCCATAAAATAGTTGAGTGCCTGGAGCAGAACAGGGAGGAATGAAATAGCTAAGAGGCTACTGAGAAGAGAGGAGGGGGAAATTGCATTGGTGCTGCTGCATCAAGAATTCATTTGGTATCTGAAATGAAAAAGGGAGAGTCACTGCCCTAACTTGGTTAGGTTCATTGGAGTGCATGGTGAATTCCCTTTTATGTGAGAATGATGCACTTAATAGTGGATACAGCCTAAATGTCCATGTTTGAGTGTCAAAGCAGATCCCTAAATTATTACAAAGGTCTCCTAAATAAAACTTACTTTCAGAAACAGAGAACAACTCTGCCTTCTGTTGGTTTTCAAGATGAGCTACAGAGCTCAGTATTTTAAATAATCAAGCCTGATAGCATGTGAGTGAAATAGATGGGTTTGGTTATCAATGGTTAGAGAGCTAAGTTTTAACATGTTTAATTTGATTCTTAGAGTAGAATAAAAATAAACATGTTAAAACTTAGCTCTTTAAGCATTGATAACCAAACCCATATAGAGTAGAATCAAAATAATTCAGAATACAGTATTATCATATCTGCGAAGTGCTGAACAGAAAAGTGTAAGCTTGTATGTATAGTGAGATTTGTCTTTAGTTAACTGACATTAATCAGATTGACCCATCTCTCCTTTAATGCTGTAGTACAGTATTTATGTATAAGACTACAAGTTTTTTTTTCAGTCTATCTTCAACGCACTAAGAATTCTGTAAATTGTTTGGTACAGTTACTGGGTTGTCTAAACTCAGTATAATTAAACATTTAAAGGACATGTTTCTCTGTTTAATTCAGAATCTTGAATGAATGATAACTTCAGAACAGAAAATACATTACTTACAAAGAGATTATTAATCTTTTGACTCGGCCCTAAATTGTTTATCATGTTCGATTTTCCTAAGCAGTCTTCTCTGTCATTGGAAAAATTTACTGCCTTGTGATAACAAAAAACATTACAGCTGATTGAGTCCCCTTCATCTTTTTTCTTCATGAGATGGCTTCTCCAAAGTAATTATGAACCCACTTAGATTTAATAACATTTCATTACAAAAGATTATCTTAGTTAGGATTATTGTCAATTTCCAGCAGCAGAACTGAGAGCAGCCAAATCCAGTGGAGAATTCACTATTATTAGATTTGATCGAGAACTTTCTGTTGGTTCTGGGTTTGGCCCTGCCAGTGCTGTAGACAGAGCCCTAGTGCTATGCATTGTCCAGAACATGGCTGATATTCCATATATAAACCATTTTGTGTTCTATTATGAAGATGCATCAAGCTTGTCAGAGTTCAAGGAGCACCTGGATGACACTTTTAGTCTTATGGTTTAGATTTAGATCATCCCGTAAGAGCCAGGGAGTTAGACTCAATGGTTCTTATGAGTCCCTTCCAACTCAAGTTATTCTATGATTCTAAAAGCAAATAAGAGTCAATCTTTGGGAGGCTCAATGCTGTTGACAGCACATCAAAAAAATTCTATTATAAAAATGCAATATGCTTATAATAAAAATAGAAAAATAGTAATTTCCACTTCAATAACCCCCTGAGTGTAACATATTGTCTGATAACTATTTGTGTTTTATCTTCTATCTTGATATAAGGAGTAAAAATGTTCTCTCCAACTATTCGTCATCACATGGTCTATTTTCTTCATATTAAAACTGAGAAATTAACTACTATGCTAGCTGTACTTTATTAGTGTTTGTGTAGGTGGTTTCCTTCTCACAGAGTTCTACAAAACTGAACAATGTTTTAATTATTTGTATTGGAAATTGGTTAGCTATTCCATTGTTTTCATTATCAAATGGGCTGGTCAGAAAATTTCTTTGTAGGGTCTCATTTCTTGTGCCTCACAGGTGAGTTATTGTTCTCTGGTATGGGTGAAAGGATCAGTCATTTAGAGTCACTGCTGTGCTGACACACTGTCCTGAATCCTTGTATGGCAGAAATACAGCTGTGTAGAGTTTGACCCAGTTAACATCCAATTTACCTCTAGATAATATAATACCTCGAGACAGATTCACTTTTCTTCCTTCAACTCCAGCAAAGCTCTTTCTCCCAAGGGACACAGAATAATCCTTAATCTCTTTCCATCACTTTGCCTTTTCAAATTCTCTCAAACTTCCCTTTACATGAATTTACAGACCCTGAAAGTAGGATGGTTTCATATTGAGTAAAGTCTACAGCATTTGCTGCAAAAGAAAACTGACTGAATCTGCTTCTATGGGAAACGACGTACCCAGTAGTACATTATTTCACATTATACTGTTCTCTCTATCAATTCCCCTACTTTCTGGTAAGAAGGAACCAAAGTTTTTGTAGATTGACAGTAAAAATAAGTAGTCTATGTTTTTGAAATAGGACAAGACTGTGGCTGATTACTTTTTATTTTTGTTATATATAGCTTGTCAATATTCTATAAGCATCTATCTCCAAGTGGAGGCCGAGTACATAAAGAAAAAAATTCTTTCTAGGCCTCAGGGCAAACCCAAAGCATTCAGGTTGGATTTGGCTTCATATTCATTCTCTAAAGCTCAGTGCATGCTAAAATATCCCAAAGACATCAAGGTTTTTTGGGTTTTTTTCTTCTCTATTTTACTTGGCAACTAAAACACATTTTACATAACCACATTATGTGCTTCACAGTAATATACGAGATTTCATAAATGATATAAATGGCCTCACACAAATTCAAACCAGCACAAGAGTCAATAAACTTGTATTGCAAGAACTCCAGACCGCAGCAGGGAAATATCTGAGCCTTTCAAAACTGGTTCATTTTTTCCTTTAAAATAAAAAAAGAGCCCTTTCCTTTAACTCCCCTAAAACACTGAAATTTGGGTATATTCAATTTCTTCACTGAATGAGTTTTCTAGCTTTTTTTTTAATATCTTCATGAAATTGTATTTTTCCCCTCGTTTAACATTATTACTTACATGCATACATATCCAAATAGAACTGAAATTGGTTTTATAAGGCAACAGATATGCTATAAAGCGTATTACTTAAGAGGGTACAAGCTTTGGCTCTACTGGTCTGCAAATAATTTATGGGGAAATATTCAAACCTAATTAATGTAATTCAAGCAGTGCTGAAAGAAAATCTTTGTCCCATGATCATATTTGTTATAGGTATAGATTACTGAATTATTACTGAATTACCTTCATGTTTGTCTTTGGTGGTCTAATTATCAATAAGGTGGTGTTGGCTGGTCTGTTTGTTACAATTTCTGTTTCAAAATATAAAAATATAAATTCAATTTTAATTTAAACATTTTTACTGCTTTGTTTTTCTGAATGTTTTTTTGTAACTCTCATCCAGAAGTTGGTTCATTTGAGATTTACCGTCTTTTGTGTTCATCTTGGCTCTCCTGCTATTCATAATGTTCCAAGTGACTGTGTTCTTAGAAAAGGCCTCCTAAATATGAGAAAACTAGATTTTTATCATACTGACTCAATTGAGAACTGTACATAAGAAACATGTGACATTCTGTGGCCTGATCCTGTACCCAAAGTGGTAATGAAAAGACTCTTAGCCTCAGCAATCATGGTCTTCAGATCCTTGATTTTAAACTTCATGAACAGCCTGAAGTCGAGCTGTAACTTTAATTGATTGAGCCATTTAAAAACTGATAAGCTCCATATTCTTCCTTCCAGAACCTGCATGTATGTAATATGATAATTTGTTTCTTTCTAAATAAATAATTAAGAGTAATACATTTTTTAACAAAATCATACTCAAAAGCTATCTATTTACCATTTTACATTTGAATGGAAATGAAAGTAAACTTTAGTGAGCAGTACTTTCACTGGAACTCAATGCTGTACATGAAAAAGAAAGGGAAGTTACAGATTTTTTGATGAAAAGATATATATTCTTTATCTGTGAATCTCACAGGCTTAAATGAAGGAGAGGCAAATGAAATGCACAGAACCAGTTGTCTAAACCATCCAGGTAGTATTTGGTTTATCTTTTGATTAACTATTCTTAGGCAGAAGGGTTGTAAAAGCCCTAGACTTTCTGCCATTTTTTCTAAACTTTCATTAGACGGAGCTGCTGAGTGAGGGTTAAAGCAGACATTGCTTTGTCTGGAAGCAACAAGTGTATCAAATGCACTCCATAGTTTTAATTTGCTCATCAGGCTGTCCCAAGTTCCACTTAGGCCTCTTCATTTCAAGTGCATTGTCTTCTTTAAGACACATCTTCTGAAGCAGCTGGAAAATAAAGGTTGCTCATGAATTTACCAATGGAAGGTGCAGATGCAGGTGAGCATCATAAAAAAATGGGACAAAATATTAAATAATCAGATTCTCAGGAAATCCTGTTTCTTTTTGGCACCATCTTTAGCTACTCCTGTAGTTACTCCCTTAGTTATCCTTCTTTGCTAATATCCAACTTGCTAAGCTTTGTCACTATGTATGTATGGCTCTGCAGCATGTGCCTTTGCTAACATCCAAGGAAACAGTATGACATTTTCTTTGACTTGCGTAAGATGATAAAAATTCAAAGCCTAGTACTTTTATAGAAAAATCTACAAATTGGTTAGGTTGCAAAGAATGAAATTTGTCTAGGCATTTGGAAGAAATGGAAGGAGAGAGAGAGAGAATATAAATCCTTTAAGAAACCCTTTACCACAAGTTGCAATTGTGCTGAACTGGACAGAAAGAAAACTCTTTGTGAAATTATTTTGTACTGAAGCATTTCAATGTGCGCTGTAATGCTTTATATTTTACTAGCATACTCATTTTTTGCTATAGCAGCAAAAATACAGACATTTCAAAGCAATTTTATTCTCGACATTTTATATAGATTTATATCTGCATGTATATGGATGTGAGTATTCAATGCAGTATTGAAATGCTGAAAGACCAGCTATGGAACTGAATTCACTAATATACAGGTATGGCCTATGAAGGTGCCAAAGTTAATTTAGCAGTACCATGCAACTTTGGCATAGTAAAGTCAATTATATGTTAACTTTTTAAAAAGTAAGTCTCTATTTTTTATTGCTTCAAGGTATTTGATTTTTCCACTTAAAACATGCATTTTTTTGACAGAATCTGCTAGCCTTTCAACTCTAAACAAGCCATTTAGATATTTCATGTGACACATTTTATGCAGTTAAGGAGTTTGCAGTTATTGCTTTCCAGACACCGTGGACATCATGCTTGCTGGATTCCTGATTGCCTTGTTGGTGCTCTGCTCATCTCCTGCACCTCTACAAGGGGTTTGCAGCCCCATGCTCCTTTTCAGTCTGAATATAGAAATAGAGATATAATGAAAGGAAGTTACCTAAAAGAGCTTGAAGGGGCTGATCCTTTGATAACGGTGACAGTATTGATCCTTTAGGGCCAATAACAGGAATGTTTTCTTCGTCTACATAAATTCAACAAATAGTATCCCAGTTTTATTTTTGACACTGGGATTCTGTGGCCTAGTTTTTTATTTGAAACCTAATTTAATTAAAAAGCCCAAAGGGTGTTTCTTGGAAAGCTGGATTGGAATTGTGAACAATTTTTTGCTGAAAGGAAAACTAGGAGAAGACAAATTTATGCCTGCATTTAGACCACCTAAAATGCAGATTAGGGTATTTAAAACAT
Organism: Mesitornis unicolor; assembly: GCF_000695765.1. Taxonomy (NCBI): domain Eukaryota; kingdom Metazoa; phylum Chordata; class Aves; order Mesitornithiformes; family Mesitornithidae; genus Mesitornis; species Mesitornis unicolor. The sequence goes on along the minus strand of NW_010189371.1, from coordinate 24,320 downwards.
TTTATAAAGTACTACTCTGCTGGTAATTTTCTAATTCTTATCAGGTACTTATGTCGATTTTTAGTTACCAGTATACATTTTATTGATTTTGTAATACTATTTTTACCTTAAATACATTATTTTTAAGTCTTATGGTAAATCAGGATGGAAGCTTTGCAGTTAAAGGAAACAAGATGCATACAACAGACAATTTTATAATCTAAGAGCATGTTCCTGCAAAACAAAGCATGTGAATAACTTCTGAAGTTAATTGGTTTATTCACATAATTAAAGAGACTTAGGTACTTAAGTTTTGCAAGATTAGATTTGCCAGTGGTGATAGTCATTATAATAACTATTGAAGGCAGGTCAGATGAGGAGTGAAACAATAAAAGGTGAAATGACTCAGTAATGGTGTTTATTACGTAGTGTATTAAACCCATGACCACTGCTGGCTTACTTTAAACAAGGGTGTACTAAAGAGAGTTCACCAGATTACTGAAAGAAATATTAAATTTCTCTGTTGTAGGTTAAAGTCTTCATTTGTACTAAATTGTTTCCAGTTTTCTTAGAAAATCTGAGAAATAATGAGCAGATCTGAGGCATTTTTCTATTAAATTTTACATTAAAGAATGACCTTTGCTTTGTTTGATGTGATTGGTTTGATGACCCTATATTATTTTTCCTATTATTTTCTTATTATTTTTCAATATTAAATTCTGTCTATAGATGGCACTAACTTCTTGCTGTTTCAGAGAATCCAGGAAAAATCTTCTTGACATACTAAAAACATTTATTGGCAGTTTGTATCCCATAGTCCAGCTGTGAGAGCATAAAATGACGGGTTCGTAATTGGCTTTAAAACTATAAAAAAGAGCACATTTCTATTTTTTAAAAACTTTAATGTCTGTCAATGGAAAAGAGGATCAGAATGTCAGCTGTAGATTTGTAAAAAATGTTTGGAATGTCTTCGATGCATTTAAAGACTCAACCTTTTGAAAATAAGTGAAATCCAATTTTAAAAAGGGAATTATAGTGCTGTAAAATATAGTCCTGTGCTGGCAGTGTGGATGTAATAATAGAAAATGTTGATCCAAAAGCTTCCTCTTCAAAATGTAGATTACATCATCATGTATCTCCTCTGTTTCTATTTCTGCATTCATTAGGTTAAAAACACAGTACCATTTCTAGATTAGACAGTCTGATAAATGGTATTTAGATGCTTACTTCAATACAGTTCTACTGAAGTTAGTGTGCTTGTGTAAGACTAAGCATATATCTAACTATTCAGAAAGGGCCTTTATAAATTGTATGTAATAAATAACAAATATCAGGCATTTTAAATACTTTTCACAGTTATGAAACACTATGACATGATAATTAATATCATTAGCACACTGATTTCTGCTATTAATATAAATAATCTATCTTGTTTTGAAAATTGCTTATAATGAACAAGAATGCTATTTATTTCTTGACATTTGATAAAATGCATATGATTCCTTTTATCTGATCTGAAAAGATCACAAACTTCTCAATAACATTTAAGCATGTGCTGCCCACATCAGACTGTTACCTTAAGTAAAACATTTCTTATGAAAATGAAGAAAACAAAGAAAAGTAATTTCTTCTGTGTCTCTAGAATTATTCTCGTACTGACCATTATTTGCAAAAAATATTGTTTAATTCAGTGTTCTCCCACCACTTTTTGTGTGAGATAGCTAAACCAGTCTTCGCTAAAGTCTTGTGAGTATAGAAAACTTGTTATAGTTAATTTTCAACAAAAAAAGATCTCACTGCTCACACATTATTAACCTCTCACGGTTCTGAGTTGCAATAAACAGCTGTGGTTGGGAATATAAGACCCAGGCTTCTTCAGTATAGACTATAGGGTATTTCTGGCAAAGCAAAGCCATTAAGGAATAACACACAAAAAATGTATTGAAGTATTCATTTTTGTGCTGATATAGAGAACTCAGAGACATATCATGAATACAAAGAAAGTAGAAATCACTTTTTTTTTCATAATTTAACCAAATTATCTGTTCATGCAACCTGCTTATCCTTATTATGAATACAGCCTCCAAAACAGCCCACATGCAAGCCACAGCAAATTTTCAAATCCAGATTTATACACAAAATTTGGAGATCATGTCCATCCTTTCTGCCTTCAGAAGGGTTTAAAGAAAAACACTGTGATAAAATTTCCATTGAAAGCCTATTGCTTCTTTCCAAATGTGTAAGTCTTTTAAGAACTCTTTCAATATGATATTACATTATTTAATGCTTCATTTTCAGGTCAGAATCTTCAATAATGCCATTCTCTTTAATATTCCAGTAGGAAGAACTAAGACAAATGAATAATTGCTAAGCATTAAAGTAATTCAAATGACAGTAAGCCAGAGAACAAAGGGAAATAGAGCTGATTAGCAAAAAAGTCTTTGAGATCAGGAAGTACTAGGATACCTCAGGAACTGTTAGAAGAAAAAACAAACAAACAAACAATAGTCTTTTTAGACTTTTTGGGGAAATGAACATGAGCCTCAAGAAATCCTTTATCCACTGAGGTAAGGAGAGAAAAAAGAAAGACAGTGGACAACTCAACAATAAAGATGAAGTCAAGATTGAAAAGAACTTCAATGCTGTCCCAAAAAGTGGAAAATTTCTGTATCAAATTTAAAATTATTATAGAAACAGCGCAAAGGCAGAATGGCTGGTTGAAACAGAGTTGGAAATAAAAACTTTGAGGAGGAACTAAGGTGTAGAGCTTTAGGCACTTTAACAGGGAAGTGGTGAGCAGATATCTCCATCCTAGAAGACTGAAAGATTTAGCATATGAAACTACGGGTCAGGCTGCAAGGTACTGAAGCATAACAAATAGAGCATTTGTGTTAAAAGCAAGGTGAGGAAGCCACCAAGACACTACAGATCCATTAGTCTAAACTCAGTAAATACAGGTCAAAGTGTAAATGAAAGAATTTTAAGAACATGGATAGAAATGAAAAAAATGGCAATAAAATGCATTATTGATCTACCAGGTTAAGCTGATGGGTATCCTTGGTAAAAATTATTTTCTACTTTACAGAAATGCTGATCTGAACCTAAGCTTAATCTTCGTACAATAGTAAGAAATAAATTATTAAGGACAGCACAGAGATAGAGATTAGCTGACAAACAAGGAGGACAGTGAATTGTTCCACTGAGCAACTCTTTGTCTCATGGAGCTCCTTGAAGTTCCTTTTTGCTGCTGATCTTATTCAGTATTTGCAAAACTGAAATTGGAATGAGGAGTTTAATTAAACTTGTTGATGTTCAGGATGCATCTAAGTTACAAACAGAACTCTTGAATCATGTAAGACAGAGAAGGAAAACCTTGCTCTATTAGTTGTTAAGTTGATGGAGGAAATTTTGCAATGTCTTATGGACACAAGAGGGTCTTATGGACCTACTAAATATCAGGTAAAGTATGTCTAGTATTCTGTGTTTGAGGCCTTGGAGATGACGTCTATAATACTATATACTTTTCATACTGAGATACATGCACTGAACTGGAACAAATACTGGGAGGGAACTCTGAGAAATGGAGTAACAATCATTAGTTACTATCTAATTAGTTATTATCTACATTAGTTAACTATTTAACTTAATATCCTTATTATAGGATACCAGAAATTATAAAGCTGTTCTTGATAACATGTTTAGGAGAAAAAACAAGAGGAGAAGTGATTTTAAAAAGAAGACATATTAGCATAAAACCAAACAGAATTTAATTTGCCATCATGTGTTTATATATATTAGAAATTATAAAAAGGTTTCTAATAATTATTACAGAGTAAATACAGAACACCTTTTTAATAGATACTGTGGACAAAAATCCTAAATCACTTTAAGATGGACCATTGAAGGTTTATAACAGGTTATATTACAAGTAGCTAACTGTGGACTGAATTTGATAACCCAGGAAGCTGTTTCTTTCTATGTATGCTGATGCTCTGTGTAATCTATATTGCTGCTTCTCCTCTAGGTCCACTGAATTTACTAATGTATATACATGGGAATACCCCTTTTCTGTTCAGCAAAGCGCCTAAGACTGTTATCTTTTGATACGTGACTAAGTCTAACTGATTTCCAATGTTTTCAACAGAACTTAAAAGAAGGTTTAAGTGCCAGCTCCTCCCACGTATGTATGTGTGCACACTAACTGTACATAAAAATCATTCCTACAAATTCGGAAAATAAATATACATGGTGCTACTAAAATAGACTATAAACTTGTGAAAATTATTCTGATGTTCTTCAGTGGTTATGATATTATATGTATTTTGTAAAAAGGTCAATTTAAACCATTTTCAAAACAGTGAAAAATAACAGTGAATGTGAGTCATATCACAGAAATATTAATTTAAAGCATAAAGTGAATACCCAAAACTTTTGTGTTACAGAAAGACCACAGTTGATCTTGCTTTATTTCTCTTTCCAAGAGACAGGAACAATGTGTTCAAGGTCACTTTCTTCTGTGTTTCTTTGGGTGTAATTAGATTGTAAACATTTTTTCAGAAGAAAATAATAATGTGAAATAAGGTTGATGAAAGACACAATGCTGCTAATGTGTTCTCAGAACCTGAATCATGTATTGATGAAATGGAAATGGTTTGGGGAAAATTTATTTCACTTGCAATTTATTTGGTTCCTGCCATAATTGGACAAAGGAGTTCAGTAGCTGCCAGAGAAAATGAGAAGTTGAGCACTCAATCACCATCCTTGCAATTCCAAAATTTTAATTGCATCGTTCACTGTGACACTTTGGGGGGAAAAGTTGTGAAGATGGAACATGTCATGAGTATTGTGTTGCTGACAGAGTCTTTTTTCTTATTCCAGACGTCTCAATCACTCCCAAACAGCACAGCCCAGCTCAGAGGAAAACACCTCTGGTATGGACAGCTCCTGCATCAGTCACTGGGGAAATGCAGGCAAATTATGCAGATGAAGAATGCGATCATGTGGATCTTCAGGGGAAAAGTGAAACAATAACATTCCTTAGTTATGTTTGAGTATTTAAATGAAGGTGAAACTTTCATGAGCACAAATTGCAACAGCAGTGTCCTACTGTCTCATTTGTAAGTACTTGAGTGAGATGTTGGGAGCCAGATTGACAGGGCAGTTAGTTAATTTTGTAGATATCCATCATCATGAACAAAATTTGTGCCTAACCCTGCAGGTGCCTAAAACTTCCTCTGCTTCAGCTTTCCTCTGCGAAAGCTGTTGTTGCATTGTTATAGCCACTAAAGTCTTCACAATGTTGATATACTTGGCAGGTGACTAAGGCCTAAGCCCTGCCAAGGTTCACAAAATAGTCACCTACTTTACCTGCAAGTCCCTAGCCAACAGATGTGCTCAGACAAGAAATAATTAGCAGTGCATTGGCCTAGAAAAAGAAAATTAAAATGTACATGAGTTTACTGCTTTCTGTTCAGGATTTAGAGGTGTGAAAGCTGGCTTCCTGTCTCTGTGCCAATTAATGTTCTAATCATGAAGCCAGTATTTTCCAAACTGACAGGGAATATCTGGAGGGTAGAGATAGGAAGGTGAAAGGCACAAATGAGGAAAATATATAACTTCCATTTATGATGACGAAGGAGGGCTAGCTGAATTGTTTCCATTTGCAATAATGGAGGAGGGCTAATTTGCTTGCAATGGGCAAGTATAGAGGGTGTAGCGTCCAGGGTGGTGCTCTACAGAAGTCGTCACTGCATCTCTGCCTTTCCAGCGGGCCCTCAGCCTGTGTGCTGGGTGAAGTGGGATAAAAAATGTAGGTGAGAAATTTCTCATGCTGGGGTGCTGCTCAGCTGAGTTTGCAGCATATGGCTCCCTCACTCCTGGTGAGTAATCCCCCCGCCGAACTATTGACTATCAGCTCCTCCTGTGTTTGAAACAACTTGATGGGTTCCTGGCATTTGAAAGAAAGAACTTCATGTTGTGAATCTCTGAGAACATGAGGATACTAAGAAATGCAGCTTAAATTACCTTCTCTTCCAGTGATATCTACCACACTGGCAATCTACATCCCTGGTCAAGGAATTTTGAGACCCCAGCTGCTGAGCACTTAACTGTCCTGATGCTGAGGTGGCTAATTTGAATAGTCAGCTTTTCACAGTGTAGAAGATCATCTAAAATTTAGGTCTCTGAAATCCCCAAGATTCTCCTATGGATTTATTCTTATTGGGTATTTTAGGAATGGCACACAGCACATTGGGAATGTTAACAGATGCAAATTCAAGTGACACTGAGAACATTTTTTAAGCCAAATGTGTTGTTCTTCAAATTAACTTTCAGCCAAAGTTGGAGAAGTTCCACAGCAAACTGAGATTAAATTCATTGCATGAGTTGCAGCATGACAGACACAGAAGTGTCCTAGACTTTTGCTGGCAGAACAGATGTGTTAAACCTTCCATAGCCTAGTCTGTGTTTTAAATAACTCAGCAAAGAGCCATTCTGATTAGTGCTATGCAAAAAAACACATTCAAGGTTCAAAGGTATGCACAATACCTGTGCTAATCATTAGAATAGATGCTCAGAGGCACTTGCATCACCTATCAGTACTCAGTGCTGAAATGGTAAGGTAGAAAACTACTTTAACTTCAGGGTTCATTAAAAATGAGCAATGGAATTGGGCACATTGTCTTACAAGAGAAGTTATCAACAGGAATGTGTATTTTTCAAATAAACAATTCTTAACTCAAAATTTACAATTATAGTAAAACTTGTATTACCCTTGCTGCCTTAAGGGCGTTAATTCGTGTAAAGTGCTTATTCTGAAGTCCAGTTGAGTAAAGTCCTTATTCTGTAGTCAGTCTTTGTTTGGCTTCTCTTATTTTGTATGGGAAATCTTGGAATTAAGACCTTAGCTGAAACATTTGGGTGACAGTCCTACTTCTTTTAATTGTTATTTGGCTAAGATGTTATGAGTGTCTATGACAGGTGATAAGAAGGTGGTGCCTGAGGCAAACTGGGAGAGCAGAGTGATTTACTTTTTTAATTGCTAGAATGGAACCATTTTTAGCTGTTGCATGTATTATAAATAGAAGGCCATGTATTCTGCATGCTTCATGCATGTAATTTGTTGCATGTGGGACTCTTAATAAAACCTGGTTAGCTGAAGGACGTGTGATTTATCTCAGGGCAATAAATGAATGATGTGGACTCATTTGAGGCTGTTGAACTGTCATTCTGCCAGGTTTGAATACCCCTTTTGTAGGTTTGAAGGAGTATGAACTATCACATGGACTGATGTTTTCTTTCATTGCACCTTTGTTGTGTGCAGCAAAACTAACTGCTTCCCATTTGAGTACTGATAAGTAACAAAGGACAAAGTTTTGATGTAATTAGAGTTTAAACGGACTGTAATAAATTATTTTCTTGTTAGTCTGATTTAATCTATATTATGGCACTTTTTTGTAATTGGCTTGCTTTTAATGGTTTGTTGTCATGCTTTGAAATGCTATGCAAAGTACATTCAGCCCTGTAGTCAACAGAAATGAATATAAGTTAAAAATATACTTCATATTTAAAATGTAAGGCCTGTCTATTGTTCCTTAGAAAGCTGGAAAAGCTTTGTTTTTTCTGTGTGTGTTTTGTATATAAAAATAGAGGAGGGAGTAACACAAATAGCATATGAAACACACAGCTTATGAAACTTGCTAAAATGATCAATGCTTTTTATCCCACAGGATTTTTTTTCCTGTTTTCTTGAGTGTATATTGCAAAAGTAATTTTGTCAGCATGAATTCATAAAGTCCCTTATTCTGTTAATCTGTGTTTTGCTTAAGAAATGTGACTGTGGTCTGCATTACAAGTGTATCATTGGAACTGTGGCAAGAAGGAAGAGTATGAAGAACTAAGGCTTCTTCTAGGTCCTTTTTACCTGTATAGTTGTTTGAGGATTGCCTCCTCCCACCTGTCTTTTGTAATGGTTTTTCCTCCACCTGACCTGATTCACTGCGTGCAGCTGGTTAGATGTTGGCTGTTGGCTCTGCAGTCAATCTGCATAGTGTGAGGGTAGAGAGAATTAAAAGTACCTGTAGCTGCCGAGACAACTAATAGAGAGCTCAAAGTAAGACTGGGACAGAAAAAGCACATAATGCCTTGCCTAGGAAGTCTTCATCCAGGCAAATTCGGTGATGCTGGAAGCTGTGCCCTTCTGGAAGAATGGCAATGCTACAGTAGCTCGCCCTGTCCTGACAGTGCCTCCACTGGGCAGGTAAGGTTTTTTGGTATCCCAAATCTATTCCCAATCCTTGCTTCTAGAACCAGTGATACAGAAAGGAATTATTCCAGCCATAGCATGGATGTAGTTATAGATAACCTGTTGCTCTTCAGCTGGCCAGCAATTCTTGGGGATTTGTCTTGTGGCAGAACAACTGAAGTTATTCTGTGTTTGCTGTACACCCCAAAATATAGGTCGTGGCTATTAACCAGTGAGAATATCTTGCTGGTTTAGTGCTGTACAGAAAAGTTCCTTGACTGTTCTGAGCAGTAACAGAAGATCTTTGTTCTGAAATCACAAGAAACCTCTTTCTGGCACCCAAGAATGTTGCGCTGCAACAGCTTTATATGCCAAATATGTCCCCCATGTGACCATATTATAAATAATCTGTGTTTTACTAGAAAAGCACTAGCAAGCTCTGACAAAGAGTATTCTCAGTAGGTTCAGTTGTTTGTTCCCATCTTAAAAGAGGAATGTTGAAATCTGTTGTGTGAGCAGGAATTCCTGGCTGAACAAACCCCTGGGAATGCTGGAGATGTAACTGTTTCTCTCAGCTAATAAACATTGCAGACTCTTATTAAACCAGTTCAGCCAGCACCAGGGCATTTCCCGCAAACATCACACTAATTGCCAAAAAGGAAGAATAGATGCATTTCATGCAGAAGGAGTAGTACAGGTCTTTCTCTCCAAGGTGCACGTACCTGTAGGTATCTGGCTGAGTCCAGTACTCCTGGGAGCCAGGAGAAAGGCTGCTCCTGGATTCAGTGGTTTTGGAGTGACTCCCCTATCCCCTCAACAGTCCTTTACTGTAATGAAAATGTTGGACTCACACAACACTGGCATTACTTTGGAGAAAGTCTCTAAAGTAGCACCTTCTCCTGAGCTGTTTGGAAGTTAAGTGTCTTATGGAAACAGGTACTTAACACTTAGGGAGTGCAGAAGGTTGGTCTTTGCCCCGAGTTATTCAGGACTAATTTATATTGGTGTTTCTGAGATCAATGTCTGTATTTTTTTTTCCACCTTTTTTGCCCCTCCCATTAGCCTGAACAGTTTGTTTAGAAACTAGGTTTTTTAAAACTACCAGCGGATGCAGATAGCTGTCAAACAGATTGAAGTCAATGGAAGAGGGAGAAGCAATCTCCTAAATGTCACGGTAGCCTTTAGTCACAGTTAAGGAAAAGTTTGGTTATATTTCGCTATAGATTTTAGGCTGATTCCATTGAATCCAAGCAGATTATACTGAATCCCTGAACTCAGTGGTGGTACTGTGAATTTATGAGAGAGATGTCGAGAGAGAAGCCTGTACTGTAGGATTTGAGAGAGCCTTTGATTTTAAAGAACCAAAGATACTGAAGAGATGCTGAGATTTGAAAGTGGGAGATACTTTTTCATTCGTTAAACTGCACAGTGAATGCCAATGGAATTTTTCATAGTATGAATGACTTTTGAGGGGCAGATACCGTATAAATCCCAACACACTCTCCTAAAAATCACTTGTGAGAAATAAGAGTTCTCAGTCTCTCTGTGAGGGATGTGTCTTTCTGGCTTAAATGCATTTAGTAACCGAGAGGAAAAAGCAATTCCACTGCAAAACACAAGAAAAGCAAAGGGCCTATGGTTCACTGCACCATATAGGTGTAGTCAATTCTTGTTGGAGTATAGAACTAGCCTTTGCAAGGTCATCTTATAGGGTTTCTATAATGACTTTTTTAAAAAAATGAAATTGTCCAGAGAACAGTTATTCTTTAAAAAAACAAAGCAAAACAAAACAAAAAAACCACAACAAACCAAATATTTTAAAAACCTGTTTTCATTTTGAATTAAAATTATGTTAAAATAATTTGGTGGCCACTTTCTATGAGAAAAGTCAGAAGGTACTTCCTAGTTTAAACTGTAAGATGTTGAGGTGGGAAATTTGTCCTCAAAGTCTTGTTCTGAACCAAACAAAGCAGGGCTTTTGGATACAGTTTTCTACCTACTTTTATGTGGTGTAAAATTTGGCAACAGACTTCCTTTTTTTTTATCAGAAACTTCGTTCTGGATCTGATCAATATCACTTTTGCAAATGTTTTGTTGTACTTGATATATTTTAAATGATTACATTTTCCAATGGAAAATGTTTTCAAAATATCTGAAGACAGGTCTCTACCTGAGTTATTAAGCTATAATCAACAAATGCAGATATCTAGCAGTTGAAGGCAAATCTTTAGGTTAAAAAATAGCGAATATTTTTCTTGTTGCTGGGACTTATGTGTATAAATCATATGTGAGTAGAAAGCCATATATGCAACTACTTCATCTACATATGAAAGTTAAAAATCTAAAATTGCCTTGGGAAAGCAGTGGAGCTGTATTTAGAAAAAAAAAAAGAAAGAAAGAAAACAAACACTTACTTTTGCTTCTGAAAGTATGAATAAAACCCTTTTAGATCTGCTGTACTAAATCACTGCCCATGGCCTTATGCTTCATGGAGCAGAGTTTACAGCAGAATCCCAAGAAATATAGAGATGTCAAATTCTGTTTTTCCAGAGGAAAAGGATGTTTTTTGTGGAGTGTTTAAATTTTCACAGCCTGTCACTCAAACGATGCTTTTGGCAAGCTTGGCCTGCTTTTCCAGTGCTAACAGAAGAGTGCCAGGTGGCAGCTAAGGATGGGAAAGAGCGAGAAGAAACTTAAAAACACCACTAGAGAAGGTAACAAGAGAAGCCCGTGGCTGAAATTCTTCCTTATTTTCCATAGCACTTAAAACTCTGATAGTTCTTAGTGGATGGAAGAAAAGATTCTTCTAAAAAATGTAACTTAATAGAGGAAAATATACATGCAACCCATCCTCTAATTTGCACTTATTTTGCAGCTTGGCATGGGATTTCTGCAGGCAAAGTGTGTACTTTACTGTCACATGTTTAAATTTTGTTTCTAAAAGTGTTTTTACACATAGTTTAAGCTCTCTCTGAAACTGGGAATTGTGCTATTTTGAAATTATATGAACGATGTGAAACTCAAAATGTGTTTTTGCAAATTCTTTAGCTTGCTTCATGTTTTTTGGTATGGTAACTCTAGTAACATGTCCTGTACAAGAATAAAAGAGAAGGTATCAAGATATTGCTACAGAGGGGAAACAGTCAACAGAACCACTGGCGACCTTCCCCCTGAGTAAGGAGACACATGGAATACCCTGCTGTCTCCCATTGACACTGTAAATTTTTGCTGATTAAGCAAGATATGCTTCTGGCAGCAAGGGACATGACTGTCATGGAATATCTCATTTCAGAGCAAGGTAGTGGTAGTAGTATCTCAAGCCCAAGTTAGCTCTTGGACAGCGTGTCAACACCCTTTCTCATGCTCATGACATATCTACAGCTATACCAATGTCAGGAAAAATTAAGGAAATAGAAGACTGTTTAAACAGTCTGTGAAAAATATGCACGCAAATACCACATATTACTTTGAGAGTGTCCATAGTGCTTCTGTGTGTTTTTTTGTTATTATTTTTAAACTCAACTAAGGATATTTTATTGGCAAGAATGTTCACAGAGATAAACTGTTTTAACTCTTGCCACTTGCTAAGAGCCATTCCAGAAATGTTTCTATAGGCATCATCAGTGCCTCTTGCATGTTCAGAAGTTGCTTATTTAGAGAGGATAAGCACGTTAGTGAGAAATATATTAAACAAGATGTACTGGCTTTTCTGAATACACTGTGAAGAACCTGTTAGGTGAAATCTCCCATGACAATGGGTAATTAAAAAATAGGTAGCACATGTTATCTCCAATATAGAGCTTTGAGTCCAAAAGTTCTTTAATACAATTATAGAAAAAGGACTAAAAAGAGCTGAAGACTGTTTTATGCTGCATAAATTCAGTTGAGAAATCAAGGACATAATTTAAGCCATGGGAATAAGTGGAATACATATCAAGTGAAGTTGTAGTTCTTCTGTCTATGGATGTCTTCAGCTCCAGAAAGGATTTTTATTCCCCAAAGATATTTATTCACGAAGCACAAACTGTTGAGGTTACTGAGAGAGTTACTAGATGAAGTTTTATAGCTTCTATAATACAAGTGGACAGGTTAGATGACCTAATGGTCCGTAGTTTTAAAATATATTAATGGAGAGGTCTGAACTTACTGAATACATTTACTAAATAAATAATTTTCAAAGAAACCTATGGGAATTAGGAACCTAAATCCCCATAAAATTAAATCTCATTCAGTGTATTTTCCAGTTACTTCTGTCCAACTCCTCTGCCTCTTCTTGCTATAAATGCAGTATCTAAAATCTCCTGAGAAAAAACAGAATAACATTCTAATTATTTTACACTTTCTGAAAGTCAGTGAATTTCTTTATGGACTCAAAACTAAACTTCATATTAGAGGATTAGCCAAGTGAAAACGGGTCATGTTTCCTAACATACAATGTAATCATATTTGGTTTATAAATACTGGCGTATATTTTCTTTAGCTTTCAAGCTAATAAAATCCTGACACTATTTAAAGAAAAAGGGATTACTGAATCCCATGTTTCTTTTTTTTTTTTTTTCTCGACTTGACAATTTGGTGACAATGCTGTAAAACCTGCAAGTAGCATACTCATTTATCTGCAGCTACATAACATTTCTATATCAGTATATGTGAAGTGATGGAAGGGTTTTTTCATGTAATCTCACCTGACATGAGGTCTCACCTGGCTGTCACCCTTTGTCCATTCTAGACACCGCTGGTTATTGATTAATGGATGCAAGTGTGAGGTTAGAGCAACCAGAGATTCTTCAGTAAATGGTTTAAATGTTATGATTGAAAAAGAGGCTTTAGATTTTGATCAAAAGTGTCAGTTCTGAAATTCTCTTCTATGCAAATACCTGCTCCTGAAAGCTTTTGGCCCTCAGCTTCTCAGTTGCTTAAAGATCTGGTTTGGCCCATGACTGGGAATACCTCAGGGTATTTAGCTCACACAAATACACTGTCACAAGCTTCACTCTGCAGATGTTCTCAGAGCACATTAACTAGACTGTACTCCACAAAAAAGAGAGGGAAAAAAAAAAGAATAAAAAAACCAGTGGCAGTTGGGCTTACTACCTTTTTAAAAGATCCCAGGTAAAAGTGCTTTGCTGTGAAGTATGGTCAGTAGAGTCAAGGCAGTACACTACCTACTGCTGAGCATAAATTGACTGAATGGACACTGTCTGCTGCAAACAACATGGGCTTAGACACACACCATAAGGTCTTAACACCTTATTGCTGCAAGTTTTGGAAAATATTCTGTTCCTTAAAAGTCCAGCTGCTGAGTATGCACCTGCTGCCTCTGAGGCAACACTTCAGTTTTAACAGCTAGCTATTTTACCTTTGTATTTAAGTGAAGTGAAAAGATTTAGATACCACAGTTCCTAAAGCTTCTTGAAGAGTAGATCATCACCTGCAAAGGGAAGTTTTCATATCATTTCACTCCAGACTTTAACGTGATTCTCCAGTTAAAGACTGAATAGGTTTCTATGCCCTCTATCTTTCACATCATCTTCACTTGCTGGTTTGTTTTTTTCTTGAGGATTTTGCTTCCCAGACACAAGTCAGAGTGAATAATCTCTATCATAGTGAGATGCATGTCTTTGAAGCCTGCACTCCTGGAGGCTGAAACCACCTGAACTGAGGGTATTGTTTAGATGTATTTTCTGCTCTGTCACCCAGGACAGATCCCTGGAACATTATGGTCAGATAAATTACATAGGGGATGTGTAAAATTAGCTGGTGGAGTTTCAGTGAACAGATTTGTAGTACAAAAACATAGTATCAATGGTTCAGTTGGCAGCACTGCTCCATCACAAGCCCAACATGGCATCGAGAGCATTGCATTACTGGAGTTTTCTGCTTTGTTAAACAGACACCTGCATTGTACTCATGCATGGGAGCTCAAATGTCTGAAAGAATATTTTTCAGACATAGTAGAGAGTGATGTCTCTCCTAAATTCCATTGTGAATAATTACCTTCTTCTAATGTAAAATGCTTTATGCTTTCATGCAGTTATGGTGTTTACCACTTTTTCCCTTTTTCTGGAGCATTGCTCTTTGACCAACAAGTTGCAAGTACTGTCTCTCAGTCTCTGTAAAGTTTTTACCTCAATTTGTAAGGCTGTTTTGTTAATGTAAATTGTAATTACCACTAAATGAAAGAAAAATCAGGATTATATTTATGTAAAAAATAAAAAATAAGTTAAAAATAAACATCTGAGAGCCTTAATTCAGTTTTTCTCCTGGTCTCATTGGGGCAGACTTGAAACAAATTAAATGATTTATGAGTTCATCTTGGCTGGATATCAGTATTTTTTCTGATACAAAAAGTTTAATGAGCTGGAAAGTGGTGATGAAAATATTCTAAATGCTAAGTCTGTTTCCAACAGAAGTAACTTATGTCCTGGTTATTTCCCTTCAGAGCTGCTGCACTCTATGGTGTCTACAGTTACTTAGGAACTGATTAGTACATGGATTATTAACACAACAAGCTGCATTGTAATGCTCTTTCAAAGGTATTATTAGGACTTTCCAAAACATACATTTCCACATAATTTACCTAAGAAAGACCTCTTGGGTGTTTTGAGTGTTTCTGGTGTCACAGTTCCTTTCCTCAACAGAGCTGAGACAAGTACAGGTATGTCCTGGTTTCGCTGGGATATAATAATAGAATCACTTTTCTATTCAGGAAAGCCACATTTCTGCAAAACCTGCAGTACTCGATTTAGTGGAAAGCAGAGTTGATAAGACATGTTGTTTTAGTTTTCAACCGACACTGGTATAAGGTCTTTAGTGGTTTTGAGATCGCCATATGTAGAAGCTATGGGGAACAAACACCAGAGGCTTTCAGGATAGCTGACCAAGCTGGCCAACAGAATTATTCCATACCATAAACATCACACTCACTGTAAATCGAGGAGTTTCCTGGGGATGTTCTCTTTCTCCTCAATGGTAGTCAACCCTGGGGTTCTGCCTGTTGTCCCACTCCTGAGTCCTCCTGCTTCCCGACTTTCGCTGGAGCTGTTGTGCTCTTAGTGCTTATTATCTTATCTAATATTCACCCAGCCAGTGACTGCTGTATGAGTTAAGTATAAATTTATGTGCTTTATTATTGTTGTTCCAATTATTATTACTGTTATTACTATTGTTACTATTATAGTAGTTTATTTCAGCCATTAAACTGTTTTTATCTCAACTCATGAGTGTTCTGACCTTTCTCCTCCAACTCTCCCTCACCCCACCAGAGACTCCAGGGAGTGCACAAGTGGCTGTGCAGTGTTTAGCTGCCTGCAGGGTTAAACCACAATAAGGGACTTAAAAGGTAACAATATAATTTGGCCAAATAGGAATTAAATAGTTGAGAAAGCCTATTGTATTTAGAACAGCTTGCCTGTCCCAAGTAATGTAAAATTCCTGCTACAGGGTTAGTTCCAGGAGCTTGTGCTCTTTTGTGAGAGTTGCTACTAAGCACCAAAAAGTTTAGGCTGAGACTACAAGCTGCTTCATGCAGTCCTGAATTACTTTCCAATGCCTTGTTTCAACCGCTAAGATAGTAATCTGTGTGATTTTCCATTAATGCTATTTTTTTTATAATATAGCTGTAGTAATAATGTTCTAATATGTAGGTTTCTATTTTAACATCTTCATCTCATGCTGTGAATGTGCAGGAGAAGACAAGCAATTTACTGCTAGAAGGAATTTTGTGGGTTTTATTTTATTCTCAAATTGAATAAAAGATGAAAACATTTCAATGCTAAACAACATCTAAAATGAGATACAGTTTTGTTCATAAGTATGTGAAAATCAGTGATGGATGACCACGTGTAAGGTTTGACTTTCAAACTGTATTACTCTCATATTACTGTTTCCTGAGCAGTGAGGTGTGTAAGGCACCTCTTGAAAACAAAAGGACAAACTTATACTGAGTAATTATGCCATTTATGACTACCACTGGGTATAATGGCTGAAAATAACTGTTATGAAACACCTTTGAAGATTGAACTGTAGGTGTGAGTGTAAAGGCGTAAGATTGAAAACCCTTGGAATGTAGGTGGCTGTTGCCTAGGCAATAGGAAGGGCTTTTTCCATCTTCCTTATATACCTCTTCTTACAGAATCTGTTTCTTCTGACAAAAATCCAACCATTCCAGGATGAGAAAATGACAGTGAAAAACAGACGTTCTCTCAAGGCAGACTGACCTGATACGAGTTTAGTTTTTAGAGGAGAAATATTAGATATGGATCCAAAACCAGCTCTATCAAATCCTGGCACACTGGGAGACACATCTAGAGGGAATACACCACGGGGGCAACAGCACCTGCATAGACACCTTATTATAAAACAGTGGTGCCTGTTGTCAGGAAAGGACTAAAAGTCCTTGATCAATACTTTAATTCTGTTAGCTCCAGAAAAGCCATCAGACACAATCTCTCTTTTTTTTTTTCCCTCTCTCTGGTCCGAGCAGGGAGAAAAGAGCAACCTGAACTGTTTTCCTCCTACACTTGCATTTCTGAGACATGATTAAAATTAGCTCAGCACCTACAATATTAGTAACATCTTTGTTTCACTACCCACTTGTAGATGAGTCCTGGCCCATCCTCATAATAAGACCTGGTTACATATAAATATTATTCTTAGTTCCCTGACAAGGAAGGACATTTATACAGGCCAGAGATGATCTGTGGGCTATTCCAGCAGCATTCCTCATCTGGACTCTTGCAGGATCTGGGTTCCTAGGAGCCTTCATGGACCTCAGTTGCCTTTAGACTTAAATACCATTTTACAAAATTTGTCATCATCCTGCAGTAACAAATATCCTCTCTTCCCCATAGCATTGTTTTACCTAAGTGCTCTAATATTACTAGTTCATCATAGTTACAAGGTCCATCTCAGACTTTACACTAATTACTGACAAGATTCATTCAGCAAGGGTATAAAGTGCGAGGCGCACATGGTGAACTCAGTCCTTACAGGCAAGACTTGGGTCTGACAGTGCTGATCATTAGCTGTGACTCTGTTTGGAGTCTTGCAGATATCTTCATTATTTAACACTTAGTGCACTTGAGAAAATGTCTTTTGTTCATTTCAAGATGTCAGTAATTCATTTCATATGTCCTAATCCTTAAAGCATTCACCATCTTTGAGGAACAGTTTCTATATTCACATAGCAATACGTGGGTTCACTGTGGAGCCAGCTATTGAATATTTAGATCCAAAAGAACTAGAACAACAACAGAAGCAGCTTAGTTTATCAACTTCTATTTCATCGCTCCCTGCCATGTCTTACAAAAATTATTTGCCAGTATCACAGGGCTCTCCTTTGATAGACACAATTTATACAATAACAGCAATTAGACATTACCTGGAACATTAAATGAACTCTTCAGTTCTTGTGTTGTAAGCAGTAATGCAGGCAGTATGTAAAAAATACATAATTAAGTCATATCTGTTGTCAGTGGATGTAAATAAAAATAAATAAGTCATGGAGTTGTGTATATCATTAGCTGAAAACTGAAAGGAATCACAGTATAATGTCATCTGCATCTAAGCTCACATATTTCACATTTTCAGTAGCTGCACATAGTGAGTTCTTATGGTATGGCCAACTTTCAGCTAACGTGGCAGAATATATTTTCTTTGCCATAATTGAAAAATGAAACAAAATTTGAAGTAATTTTATTTTGAAGTCAGTATCCAGACCCCTACAAATGTCGGCATCTTGGGATTAATAGATGAATAACACATGAAAATTATGAAGCGTATATCAATGTGTCTATCAGTATCAATATTTAAGATTCTCAGAGGGTGGAAATACAAAAGACTTTCTGATTGATTGAGACAGCTGTGAAGCAGAAAATATCTTAACCAATGGCAAAATGAAGAGCTCAATACTATAAGTGGGTCTAAAGTGACCAAGTTGTTGCTGCTGTGAAATAGCAAGACTGCTGTGTGATGTAATTTAAACCTATTTTTTTTCTTTGTATTTTACTAATGGCATTAGCATCAAGAATACATTGACCTTATAATCATGTATACACTTTTCCTAGTGACAATATTGGCAAAGAAAAGAAAAACAGTTTTTCTGGTTTTGGCTGGGATGGAGTTAATTTTCTTAGTAGCTGGCATGGGGCTATTTTTTGGATTTGTGCTGGAAACAGCATTTATAATACAGGGATTTTTTTATTATGGCTGAGCAGTTCTTACACAGAGTCAAGGTCTTTTCTGTTTCTCACACCACCTCATCAGCAAGGAGTTTGGGGGTGCACAAGCTAGGAGGGGACACAGCTGGGACAGCTGACCTCAGCTGACCAAAGCGACATCCCATACCGTATGATGTCATGTTCAACAATAAAACTAGGGGGAAGGATAGTAGAGGGGTGTTGCTTGGGGACTGTCTGGGCATCGGTCAGTTGGTGGTGAACAACTGTTTTGATTTGCATCACTTGTCTGTCTTGGGCTTTATATCTCTCTCTTTGTCATTTTCCTTTTCATTACAAGTTATTACTATTAATATTATCATTATTAGTATTATTATATTTTTACAATTTTTAAAGTGTTATCTCATACCATGAGTTTGCTCACTTTTACCCTTCCAATTCTCTTCCCCCTGTCCCTCTGGGGAGCAGTGAGTGAGCTGTGCATGGTTCTTTGTTGCTGGCTGAGGTTAAATCAAAACAATAATAACCAAGGGCTCACTACTGCAAGGAGCTGAGCATTCTGGGTCTGACTATGCAGAACACTGAAGGTTTGTGATTTAACACCAGGAGTTGTTCCCCTGACTTTCATAGTAATAGAACAGGACCATGGCATTTCTTTCAGTTAAACATGGTCTATCCTGTTTGTCTGGATTATAGAAGAAAGTTCCAGGAATTTATAAGCCAGTATCCCTTTGACCTGTTGTCAGTAATATTAATGTATTAATTTAAATTTCTCTTAGTGTGATTTTGTTGGCAGTATCTTTTTTAAAAAATATTTATACTATTAATAAAGGAAATATATGTTAATTGGGCAGTTGCCAGTTGCCTAGGCTCGTGTATAGTCTTCATCAGTCCTGGGAACTCCAGTGCACATGTAATTTAGTTGTTTTCATACTGCTATTCACTATGAGACTTTAGAAGTATAAATAATGTCCTTGGAGAGACTAGAGTGTTTCTGTTGATGCCTCAAGGGTTTGGCTTGAATGGATATTCTAAAAATCAAACACACCATACAATAAACAAATTATGAAATTATTCAAATTAATGACCAGCAATCATGGTGGAGACTTTTGCCAGTTTATATTACATTTTTCCTTGACTTTCAACGCAAATTTCTAATTTTCTGATGACAGAGCTTTCAAAAAAGAGATCTCATTTGGAAATTTAATGTTACTCATGGAGCATTGCCAGGTTCCTACTGTGCAGGAATGTGTCTTGAAATGCATCTGTTTCTTTTGATCAGTCGTGCAACAACGTGCAGGAGCAGGGTGTATGCGTGTTTTAGGAGGATGCTTTGCATTTGTAGTCAATCCTCTACACCTGTAATTAGGGCCAGGTATTCTATTTAAGTAGTGGAAGATGTGATATAAAATTAAACCTCACTTTATCATATGAACCAAAATTCTTCCTTTTACATGTTTTGATAATTTTCTTCATAATAGTAGCTAGAATTAGAAAATAATGTAATAGAACTTTCATGAAAATAATTGATGAAAAGTTCATATACTGCATACAGTCTTAGCCTTTTGTGCAAACAATTGATAAACTTATGAAGATTTTGTCATATAATGGTGCTACTTATTATTAGCTCTAATACAAACAAAGGTGATAACTAGTCCATACTTAACATTTTGCATCTGCTTGTATCCTCTTTAAACAAAGGGAGGCTGAGATGCAGAGAAATTAGAACAAAAATTTCTAAGTCAGCACAAGCCTTTTTAAGAAGGAATTTATATGAGAGACTTGATTACAGGAAGAAGCTTTGATAATATCTACCTCAGTGATTTGTTCAGTGCTACTGTCAGCTGTGCCACAGTGTCATAAAATGTAGGAACCTTCAAATTGTTCCCATAGGAGCTGGAGCAGGATTCCAGGGCAGCCCAGGAAGGGCATCTTATGCACAGGAGGTCCTTGCACATAAAGCCAAAGCTCTCATGCATGCAGCAGGAAATTTGAAGGTTTTCTTTCCAATAAGTGTTTCCAACAAAAGCAGCAGTTACCGGACCTTAAAAAAAAAATAAATAGGGTTTATAACCTCTGAAACTAAGTGGAGTGGTAGAGCAAAGGCAGGCTGGCTGTGTCATGTGGAAGAGGTAATGCTGAAGGCTGAAGTGCCTTTATCAGAGTCTTCTCTGCATCTCCCAGGTGCCTCTGGAGGAGCTCCCAAAGTCTCAGAGGAAAGTGTTGATGTGGATGATGGCACTCTGAAGTACTACTGCCTGAGAGCAGGTCTGTGACACATTCCATATAAAATATTGTGCCTTTGTGATATCATATGGTAAAATAACAGTTAAAATGTCCTTGCTTTCAGAAAGCATCTTATCAGGAGAAATGATTCAGTCAAGAGGTTAGCAGGGAACTGAAAACCGTAGCATTAGTTCCTGTGGATCTGTCAGTCTGGAGTGGATTGGAGAACAGAAAGGGGGAATTTAATGCCTAAAAATGTGTGTTGCTTCTCTGCCCTCAGGGTTTGATGAGGTAGGTGGAACAGCATGCCGTATTCACAGACAAGTAAGCTAAACTAATATTTTATGAAGATATATCTTTCAAAAAACCTGTAACAGATTATGCATGCAGAGTGCGGACCCTGTATGAAGAACATATTTCTGAATCAGTATTTGACACTAGTGAGAAAATGGCAAAAGAAACATATTTCTTTTTAAGTGATACCCGTCCTTTCATTGAATATTTCCTCCCAAAGGTATAGTTAGCTAAACATGTGAATGTCAGTTGTTGAAGCGTGATTAATAAAGCCCCTAATGAGATACTTCATTGCAAAGCATGGCTGCTACAACATGAAAGTTTTATGAGTAATATAGCACTGGGAATTTTGCCCACATGAAAAGTCACCAAAGAGGTAGAAGAGTTCTCTAACAGGCTGTTAACTTGTTCCTTAAGTGAGTGAATCATCAAATGGTGGCTTCTCCAGAGCTTCACTCATTTTGATGACCCTTAGAAATATGCTGGTTTAGCTGAGTTTTAAGGTGTCTTTGAAGGAATAACAATAACAAAACAAACATTTTCAATATGTAGTTTTAAGCAGCAGTAAGGTCTGTTTCTAAAGTCTTGTCTTTAACTTGTGTTAGCTAATATACTGACTTACACGCTTCAGCCATCTCAAGAAAAGGTATTCAGCCTCATGCACCTGTTAAGTTGGACCAGAAATCTCTCATCAAGCAGGTTCATCAAAACTTAATTAACACATACTATTATCATACTTTAAACATAATTTGAACAAGACCAAATAGTTTTTAAGATTTCCATATAGGCTGTATAAATTTCATATGTTTGTTCTTTGAAAACTATTAGTATTTCTACTATAAAATGGCACACTAAATTTTCAGTCCTTACATGTCTCTTTTTGGTGAAACATGACATCTTTCCTAGCAGAAGCAAAAATAACAATGTAGGTCAGAAGGAGTGGAGCAAATGCTGCTGACAGTTGTATGTCTGGGTAAACTCCTGCTTTAGACCCGGAGAGTGTAACAGTGTTCAGCAGTTTTAAGCTTCACAGATAGATATAGGGTTACAAGACTGTCAACTTGCTCGTAATTATATCCCTTCCAGTTTGCGCTTGGATGTAGCTGAACAGGGTTGCCACCACATGTGGGATATCACGTGCTCCACCAAGCTCTGGTAATGAACAGGCATTTCTCCATTTCTGTCAGCTCGTTTTCTCCCCTCTGCTATGCTCCTTCATGTAACTAAGAGGAAGGTTTAGCCGGAAGCCATTTATAACACCACATTGACGGAAAATTTGGCAATTGCACTTTACCATGAATGCCGTAAGTCCAGCAATGGCACCATGGTTTCTGCTGTCACTTCTCACTTACTCCATCTTCCGCAAACAACAGACTGAAGTAATTTGTGAAGAAAACTTTTTGCTTCCTGCACAGAAATCTTTTGCATTGTTCAGGCTGGTGCAGCCAGTCCTATTGCAAAGTCATTATGAGTTATGATTCTCACATGATAGGCAAGAGTGAGTCACAGTGTCTTACATCTGACCTCACGCACTTTCTCAAGAAAAAAAAAATCTAACAGTACCTTTTTCTAGCATTTTGATACACTTCTTTCATGCACATCAAACTAATGAGTTATTAGTTGCCACTGAATGAACAGTATGTTGTTACTTGTCTTCTAAAAATAGTATAAGTTGATAAAATTATAGGAAATCTCTTCTGTTTAAAACAGAAATCAAGGGATATTATTTAAAATACTTTTATTTGCCAAATTATCATGCTAGATATTATGTCTACTTTCTGTCTTATTTTAATTTTATGTAAATATTTCTCTCCCCTGTGTCTGTATTACACATATCATAGAAGAAGGTGACTGAAGAGAGTGGGAAAATTCTTGGAAAAACAGTGAAAAAGTAAAATATTTCTTCCTTCCTCTCACCTCTCCACAGTCCTCTAAATATAGTCAGCTTCATGTCATGTTAGGAAGAAACTTGAAAGACTTAAAGATGGGAAAGAGGTAATAAAAGGTGTAGTATACTCTCACATTAGAAAAAGCCGTACATATTTTTATGTCCTGTCATGTTAGGCCCACATCAAAAAAGCTATCCTCTCATTTGAGATGAACATGATCTCTACCCCAGTGTATGAGCAGGAGCTGTAGAGTAATTGGGATGGCTAAAAATCATGGACTGAGTGAATGTAGTAGCTGATCCTCAGCAGCGTGGTACAAGCCATTGTGATATTCAAGGTTGGGCATCACCCGCTTAAATTAGCAGTTTATCTGAGTCCAAAAGGACGGAAACAGCTGTGGGGATAAAGGATGATGAATCACATGACAGGGAGCAAATGTAGCTGTGATTAATGGGACATCACCAAACAACAAAAAAGAGAACCAACTGTGGAAAGAGATAACTACCACCACAAAGAGCAAATTATTGTCTAAGGTGATGTAATTAACTCCAAGACTCCCCATGGCTTGGATGACCGATTCCAATGAGGCTTGCTATTGTCCCCACAATAATGACAAGACTGTAGATTCTTGGTTTAAATACTGGGCTATTAAGCTTAATTTTTACCCATTGCAGAGAACTGATAGAGTGTCAAAGTTGAAGATATGGCAATTTGTAATAGTACAATTACAATATACTGTTGTGACTCATTCAACTAACATTCCTTGTGAGAGGACAATTGGAAGAAAAGCTTAAGCACGGTGCACCATGATTTATGGGGTCCTTAAAACGTTTAAATTCAAGACTTATTAATCTATTATACTTTTTGTCACAGTATGAAGTCAAAGCAGCTTCTCAAAAGTGATTTGTTATAGTAGATGTGATTAAAAGTGGTTCTTGTTCTTTATCCTTCTTAGATATATACCGGACAGACAAGTGGAATTTTTCTTGTTTTTCCAAAGAACAGTTTTAGCCATGGGAATCTTTCACTAGATTACTTCCTCAAAGATACATTGATTCATAGTATATCATCTTCATCTATTTAGCAAGACAAAAGTTTTATTCAGATAATTTGCTACCAATTCCTTTTGTTTTCTTCAACTTAGAAATGAAAATTTATATGCACCTGAAGGGAATTTGCTGACAACATAAAAAATTGGAGTATTTCTAAAAATTCAACATCTGAAAACTGGAAAGTGGAGTGAAAATTTTAGTATTCTCCACTGGCTGTGAAACTTCGATGGTTATGCTAAGCTGTCCTGAAGATAAGTAAGTTAAATGAGGCAATCCCTATAATTTGCCATCCTAGTGTAGAAAGGAAAATTTTTAAATTGCTTGTAATTTTACCATAAAATATATGTTGGACTTGATTCACAAGAATCTTGCTTTAGATTCTGCAGTGGTGACAGATTAGCTTCATGCTGACAGCTGTGTCTATTCATGCCTGAGAATCACAGAATCACAGAATCACAGA
>NW_010189370.1:327-2428 GCF_000695765.1 Mesitornis unicolor | reverse complement strand
CCTCTTCAGAGAGGACCAGGCATTGGCATATTAAATATTTAATTGGCAGCAAAGGCACACATTGGCCCCATCAGGAATAATTAAGACCCCCCTCCCCATTAATGCAGCCTGCTCAGCTCCCCCAGGCAGCACCATCCCCTGCCACGCTTGGGGACCCATCACAGGACGGGGAGGACTCCCACCCCCCACAGGGCACCCTAAAGCAGGGTTGGGGGGCAGGAAAGCCAGAAGCTGGAGGGGAGCAGAGACCCCCAGCCCTTCCCCAGCAGGGCAGGGATGCAGGCAGGGAGCAAGCCCCTTTGGGGAGCAGGCAGATGTCCTGGTGTGGACCCCCCCTCACTGCAGGGGTGAGATCTTCAGGGGAATCATTATTCGTGACTCCATGGTCCGGATCAGCGGCACTGAAAAAGGAAACAAGAGAGGTGAGGGCGCAGGGGTCCCCAGCGCAGGTACGGGGGTCCCCAGCGCAGGCAGGGGGTCCTGCTCACCCGTGTAGTACACGTTTTCGTCCCAGCCCCTCTTCCTCCAGGCCGCGTTCCTTGTCTCCTCCCGGGACTGCAGGTCCTTGTAGGCTGCGGGGATGGGACAGGGCTGGCACTCAGGCCACCCTCACCAAGAACCACAGCGGGGGTTCCCAGGCGGTGACACAGGCAGCGGGGACTCTGCTTACCCCAGAGGTGATGCACAACGTACAGCTCCCCGATCTGGGAGAAGAAACCCCCAACTGCCTCCTGGTTCTCCTGCCGGTACTTAATGGCCCGAGCCCTGGCACACAGCAGGAGAAAAATGTTGGGAGGAGTTGCCCTAGGGCCCCCCCCTGCTCCAGGGGGACCTTTTCCCACCTTGGCTCCCTCCACGCTGGGAAAGCGGTTGCTTACCAGTTGTTGCCCCATTCTATCATAGTCCCTGGCTGGAAATAGAGGACAAAAAAAAACCAGTGAGCAGCCAGATGCCGTCTGCTCTTTGTGCTTGGGGTCTCCTCACCAAGAAGGGGGGGAACTAGGAGGCTGCCTCCCAAAAACATCAGGCAGGACCCCTGCCCTGTGGATAAACCCGCCCAAAAGCCACTCACCTTCAGCTTGTAGGTCCTCAGCTCATAGATGTTAGGTCCTTGGCGGGGCAGGGGCTCGTTCCAGAAGCTGAACTCCAGGAGCAGCTGGTTCCTGCGGGACAGCAGCATCCGGCTCCTCTCCTTGCGGAAGTCCAGGTACTCCTGGAGACAGCCCCAGCCAGGGGTTTCGGGGTGGGGGTGAGCATGACCCAGAACGGGGGGGGGACAGAGGCGAGGCACAGAGCTCAGGTGGCTCACCCCACTCCTGGTGGTACCTTGTTCTGTTTGAGCTTGTTCATGCAGTCCATGAGGGCGGGGTATCCCCCCGAGAAGCGCCAGAGGTGCACTGGAAGGAGACCGTGGGACTGGGGAGGGGGGAGCAGTGCCCCAAAAGCCCACCTGGCAGCTCCCACCCCTCTCTCTCTGTGTGACAGTCATCCCTCCGGCAGCAGGGGCACCGGGAGCCACTGCCTGCCCTCACCTGCCTGGTCCTGCTCGCCATACCACGTGTTCCAGTTGCCCACCAGGTCACAGGGGTAGTCGGCATCTGAGTGGAGCTTGGGCAGCACCTCCTCTCTGCAGGGGCACAGGAGAGGCAGCTGGTGGGGGACGGCCATCCCAAAATGCTCCTGATATCCCCGTTTGCTCACTCAGCCCAGCACGAGGGGCCTGCACTGAAGGGTCTGCCCTAAGGGAACCTGGAGCAGCCCAGGGAGGGGGTCCACTCATTTCACAGGGAGGGAAACTGAGGCAACGAGCAGGGGCAAGGACCTGCATGAGGCCTCAAGGAGTTCAGCACAAGCCCTCCCACCCCTCCTCACTCCGGAGTGGCACCCAACGCCATGTCGGAATGCCGGGCAGTCCCCTCAACACGCGGCGGGGCTCACGTCAGGCTGTTGTAGGCATCCAGGCACTCTGGCTTCACATTGTGAACTGCAGAGAGGAGAGGGGGGCTGCCAGGGTGGGAGCCGAGGCCTCAGGAGGGCAGCAAGGCCCAAGGCAGAGCAGCCAGGGGGGTCCTCACGGGTACCTCCAGCTGCGCTTCCCCCC
>NW_010189370.1:0-262 GCF_000695765.1 Mesitornis unicolor | reverse complement strand
CCCCCTTGTGCACAAAGAGGGAGCGGAACCAGCTGCCCTCGGTGTCCCTTGAGTAGCCCCTGTGGGACAGCGGGTCAGCGCGGGTGGGTGCACGCTGACGCTCCCTTGTGCTGGGAGCAGTGAGGGGGGGAAAACCAGTCCAGCCTTCCCCTGCATCAGCTGCCTGCTGGGGAGCACCGTCCATCCTGGGGGCTTCACCACATCGGGGGGTGTCCACCAGATCGGGAGAGCTCCATTCATTTCATCTCGGGGGGATGGGAGC
>NW_010189369.1:0-2349 GCF_000695765.1 Mesitornis unicolor | reverse complement strand
AAAATTGAGATTGAGCTCAAAATCAAGGTTAGGATTTAGATTGAGGTTCAATTTCAGGTTAAAAAAATCGAGGTTAAAATTAAGGATAAAATCCCAATTAAAACTCACATTAAGGCTAAAATTAAGATTAAGATCAAAGTTAAATTTAAGATTTAGATCGAGGTTCAATTTCAGTTTAAAATCAAGTTTAAAATTAAGGTTAAAATCCCAATTAAAATTCAAATTTAGGATAAAATTGAGATTCAGCTCAAAATCAAGGTTAAGATTTAGATTGAGGTTCAATTTCAGATTAAAATCAAGGTGAAAATTAAGGTGAAAATTCCAACTAGAACTCAAATTAAAGGTAAAATTCTGATTAAGATTCAAATTTAAGTTCAAATTCCGATCAAAATTCAAATTCAGGTTAAAATTCTGATTAAAACTCAAGGCTAAAACTGAGACTGAGATCAAATTTAAGGTTAAGACTTAGATTGAGGTTCAATTTCAGATTAAAATCAAGGTGAAAATTGAAGATAAAATTCCAATTAATTCAAATTTAGGCTAAAACTCCAATTAAAGTTCCAACTAGGGTTAAAATTCTGATTAAAATTCAAATTGAAGTTAAAATTAAGGTTAAAATTCAAATTAAGGCTAAAATTCCAATTAAAAGTAAAATTAAGAGTAAAATTGAGATTGAGATCAAAATGAAGGTTGACTTAAATTGAGGTTCAATTTCAGGTTAAAATGAAGGTGAAAATTAAAGTTAAAATCCCAATTCAAATTTAGATTAAAATCCCAATTAAAATTCAAATTAAGCTTAAAATTCTGATTAAAATTCAAGTTGAGGTTCAAATCACGGTTAAAATTAAGGCTAAAATTCCGATTAAAATTCAAATGGAGGCTAAAATTGAGATTGAGATCAAAATCAAGGTTAAGACTTAGACTGAGGTTCAATTTCAGGTTAAAATCAAAGTTAAAATTAAGGCCAAAATCCCAATTAAAACTCAAATTAAGGGTAAAATTGAGATCAAGATCAAAGTTGAGATTAAGATTTAAATTGAGGTTCAATTTCAGACTAAAATCAAGGTTAAAATTAAGGTTAAAATTCAAAGTAAAATTCAAATTTAGGTTAAAATCCCAATTGAAATTCAAATTGAGGGTAAAATTGAGATTGAGATCAAAATCAAGGTTAAGATGTAGATTGAGGTTCAATTTCAGATTAAAATCAAGGTGAAAATTGAAGTTAAAATTCCAATTAAAACTCAAATTTAGATTAAAATTCTGATAAAAATTCAAATTAAGGCTAAAATTGAGATTGAGATCAAAAGGAAGTATAACATTTAAATTGAGGTTCAATTTCAGATTAAAATCAAGGTGAAAATTAAGGTTCAAATCCCAATTAAAATTCAAATTTAGGTTAAAATTCCAATTAAATTCCAAATGAAGGCTAAAATTGAGATTAAGACCAAAATTAAGATCAAGATTTAGATTGAAATTCAATTTCAGATTAAAATCGAGGTTAAAATTAAGGATAAAATCCCAATTAAAACTCACATTAAGGCTAAAATTAAGATTAAGATCAAAGTTAAATTTAAGATTTAGATCGAGGTTCAATTTCAGTTTAAAATCAAGTTTAAAATTAAGGTTAAAATCCCAATTAAAATTCAAATTTAGGATAAAATTGAGATTCAGCTCAAAATCAAGGTTAAGATTTAGGTTGAGGTTCAATTTCAGATTAAAATCAAGGTGAAAATTGAAGTTAACATTTCAATTAAAACTCAAAGTTAGGTTAAAGTCCTGATTAAAATTCAAATGAAGGCTAAAATTGAGATTTACATGAAAATCAAGGTTAAGACTTAGATTGCGGTTCAATTTCAGGTTAAAATCAAGGTGAAAATTAAAGTTAAAATCCCAATTCAAATTTAGATTAAAATCCCAATTAAAATTCAAATTAAGCTTAAAATTCTGATTAAAATTCAAGTTGAGGTTCAAATCACGGTTAAAATTAAGGCTAAAATTCCGATTAAAATTCAAATGGAGGCTAAAATTGAGATTGAGTTAGGTTAAAGTCCTGATACTTGGTTTGAGGTTCAATTTCAGACTAAAATCAAGGTTAAAATTAAGGTTAAAATTCAAAGTAAAATTCAAATTTAGGTTAAAATCCCAATTCAAATTTAGATTAAAATCCCAATTAAAACTCAAATTAAGGGTAAAATTGAGATCAAGATCAAAGTTGAGATTAAGATTTAAATTGAGGTTCAATTTCAGACTAAAATCAAGGTTAAAATTAAGGTTAAAATTCAAAGTAAAATTCAAATTTAGGTTAAAATCCCAATTGAAATTCAAATTGAGAGTAAAATTGAGATTGAG
>NW_010189368.1:0-791 GCF_000695765.1 Mesitornis unicolor | reverse complement strand
TATATAAAATAGAAATCAATTTTCACCCATAACCTGTGTGATTTTATGGTATTTTTGTGGCCAGACACATGTTTCAAAAACTTCTTAAAATTGCACTAAACATTTTTCCCTTTTACTTTTTCTTTTCCAAATTTTCTTTTTCTTTTCATTAAATTGTCTTGAATTTTCCTTTCATTAAATTGTCTTGAATTTTCTTTTCATTAAATTGTCTCGAATTTTCTTTTCATTAAATTTCCTTTTCTTTCATTTCTGTTTCTTTACTTCTGGACAATTTCCCTTATTTCTGTTCAGTTTCCCCTTCCATCATTACAATTTTTTTTAGTTTCATTCTGCACCTTGGTAATTTCTTTCCTCAGATCGAGGTTATTGCCACTGTGACATTTGTGTATAACGACTGCTATATAAATAAGGGATTTTAAAAAAATATTAATATAATAAAACAAAGAGCTTAAATTTCTTTGGTAAGGCAGCGAATAAATGGGTGGAATAGCAGAAAACAAAATGAGATGGCAATCTTTTTCATTATAAAGATAATAATATAATTAATGTAGTACAGGATAATACAGTAGAACACAGCAGTATGATGTAATGTAATATGACGTAATATGGTATGATATAGAATAGAATAGAATATATGATATAAGATATAAGATACAAGAGATATGAGATATGAGATATGAGATATGATATATGATATAACAATATAACATAACATATAACGTAACATAACATAACATAGAATATAACATAAAACATAACAACTTATAACATAACATATAAAATATAACATA
>NW_010189367.1:1665-1922 GCF_000695765.1 Mesitornis unicolor | reverse complement strand
CCCATCCCATCCCATCCCATCCCATCCCCTGCAGGTGAACAGCCCCAAGAGCACCAGGTCTGACATGGCCATTTCTTCCCGTGTCACCAACCCCAGCCTTGCTTGTTTTGAATAATTTCATTACCCAAACCGCTGACGAGCGATTTTCCAGGAACAGCAATGTCGGCACGTGCGGACCCTCCCCAACTGCCCCATGGTGCCCACCCTCCTGGCGGAGCTTCGGCTCTGCCCCACACCTCTGTGATGCCCATGGTGAT
>NW_010189367.1:837-1582 GCF_000695765.1 Mesitornis unicolor | reverse complement strand
CCCCCCCTCCAAGCGCTGCCCCTGCTCGCGGGGGGAGCTCCGAAGCAGCGGTGACGATGACGGTGGCGGTGACGGTGATGGTGAGGGTGCTGTGTCTGTGCGAGGATGCTTCGCCTGCAGATCTCCTACCTGCGTCAGCAGCTGAATTCCCTGCTCTCATCCCGCTCCAGCAGCTCCTTAACCCTTTCCTCCCTGCGGCTGAGTAGGGAGATGCGTGGTGCCAGCAGCTCTGTCATGGTGGCTGTGACCACGGTGGCAAGAGCACCATTTCCCAGCATTTCGCAGCCACTCCGCATCCTTCCTGGTGCCCCCAGCTCCAACCTTCTCCTGGGGTCCCTTTCCCACCCCGGTTCTGACTGCACCACATCCCCTCGGCAAGCAGCCCATGGTGCTGCCGGGGCTGGGGGCTCTGCGGGGCTGGGCCGCGCTGTCCCCACTGTCCCCAACCCCTGGGGACACTGATGGCACAGTGGCTGCTTACCAAGCCCCTTCCCAGCACGGGCTTTGGGGCAGGTTTTCCACCTTGGCAGCAGGCCTGATGGCCAGCCCCTGTTTGGGCTCTTTCCAGGCTTTCCAGTCACCGCTGGGAGTTTTTCCGCACCCACTCTCCCGTGCAATGTGTGGGAATGGGGTTCCTGGAGCTGGGACCCGGCTGCCAGGGCTGATTTGGGCCTGTGCACGGTGGTGGCCAAGGGATGGGGTTCAGGGGCTGTGCCCATGGGGGCTGTGGTCCCTGGGCAAAACG
>NW_010189367.1:0-690 GCF_000695765.1 Mesitornis unicolor | reverse complement strand
CTGCTCCTTCTTCTGCCCTGCTCTGTCACACGAAGCTTTGGCAGGGACCGAACCAGCAGGAGGCTGAGTTTTGGGGGACCCAGCAGAGCTGGGCACAGTGGAGGGGCTGGGGTGGATGGAGAATCCTTTCCAGTCAGCAAAAAGCACCAGTAGAAGTGCCAGCCAACACCGGGTCCCTTTGATGGGGCTGCCCAAGCCGTCGCCGTGCTCATGCGGTGTTTTTGGAGCGTGCCGGGTGTCTGACCGGGCTGCAGGTAGACCCCCCTGAGTCCTGAAAACGCAGGAGGCTGTTTCGTGGTGCAGCCAAAGCAGAGGTGGAGCAGGGCAAACCCTGACCCGGGTGCTCCCGCTCATTTGGTGGCCCTGGGGATGGCCCCGGGGGCTTTAACCCAAAGCCATGGGGTGGGCAGGGGTTGCCCCCCAAGCTCCATGGCCGACTGCAAGGCTCCCATGGCCAAAACCCAGCCAAAACCCCTCAAAACCCGGCCAACCCCCCTCTCTGCAGCGTTCCTCCAGCACCAACCGTCTCTATCGTCTGCGTATTTCCTTTATCAGCTTCAAGCATAGCGTTTGTTTTAACTGCCCCGGGTTGAAGCACAAGGGGGGCATTTCCCCACCTGGGATGTGAGGGTGAAGCGGGACCACGGCTGCTCCCCAAAACCCATCCCCCCCGCACACCTTTAGCAACCG
>NW_010189366.1:0-219 GCF_000695765.1 Mesitornis unicolor | reverse complement strand
GATACGAGCTCCTGCATCCCGTTGCTAAATTGGATATTTGATGTATTTGACAGCAGTCCCCTCTAGAGCCTGCCCCCCAGCTCCACCAAACTGCTGCTTTTTGGAGGAAAACGAATGCCCCGTTGGCTTTGCACAGTAGTATTAATGGGGGAAAGAGGTAAAAAAATCAAAGATCTGTCGGCGCTGGAGCCGGGCAACCGACAGCAACGAGAGGAGAAA
>NW_010189365.1:0-784 GCF_000695765.1 Mesitornis unicolor | reverse complement strand
GCCTAAAAGGGGTTGAAGTTTGGGCCTCACACGTTCAAGGTTTGGGTCAAACGATCGAGGTTTGGGAGTGAAATAGTGAAGATCTGGGGCAAAAATGGGCCACATTTGGGGGGTCAAACGGTCGAGGTTTGGGAGTGAAATATTGAAGATCTGGGGCAAAACTGGGCCAGATTTGGGTTGAATGGTTGAGGTTTGGGTCAGCAAAAGGCAAGATCTGGGGCAAAGAGTGAAGAATCAGGGCAAAAATGATCTGGATTTGGGGCAATTTGTTGAGGAGTGGAGGAAGTGGTTGAGATTTGGGGCAAATGTTTGAGGTTTGCAGTCAATGGTGAAGTTCAGGGGTAAAACCAGTGAAGTTTTGGAGGAAATGGTGAAGATTTGAGGCAAAAATGATCAAAAATCAGGGAAACGGTTGAGATTTGGCCACAGAGTGAATGTTTGAGGCAAAACCAGTCAGGATTTAGGGAAAATAATGAAGATTTCCTGCAAAAATGGTCAGAAATTGGTGAAATGGTTGAGATTGTGGTCAAATGGTCCAGGTTTGAGACAAATGGTTCAGGTTTAGGACCAAAATGGTCAAAAATCTGGGGAAATGTTCAAGCTTTGTGTCAAATGGTCAAGTTCAGGGGCAAAAGCAGTCAAGTTTTGTGGAAAATGGTGAAGATCTGTGGTAAAAATGGTGAATAATTGGGGAAATGGTTGAGATTTAGGGCAGAACATCAATGTCTGAGGGCAAAACAGTCAGGATTTGGGGTAAATGGCCACGATTTGTGGTAAAAATGGT
>NW_010189364.1:0-511 GCF_000695765.1 Mesitornis unicolor | reverse complement strand
GGGGGGGTCCCCAATATTTCCATGGGGGGGGTCCCCAATATCTCCATGAAAGGGGGGTCCCCAATGTCTCCATGGGGAGAGGGATCCCCAATATCTCCTTGTGGGGAGGGGTCCCCAATATTTCCATGAGAGGGGGGGTCCCCAATGTCTCCATGGGGAGAGGGATCCCCAATATCTCCTTGTGGGGGGGTCCCCAATATCTCTATGAGGGGGGGAGGGGTCCCCAATGTCTCCATGGGGAGAGGGATCCCCAATATCTCCTTGTGGGGGGGTCCCCAATATCTCTATGAGGGGGGGAGGGGTCCCCAATGTCTCCATGGGGAGAGGGATCCCCAATATCTCCTTGTGGGGGGGTCCCCAATATCTCTATGAGGGGGGGAGGGGTCCCCAATGTCTCCATTAGAAGGGGGTCCCCAATATCTCTATGAGGGGGGGAGGGGTCCCCAATGTCTCCATAAGAGGGGGAGGGGTCCCCAATTATCTCCATGGGGGGGTCCCCAATATCTCTATG
>NW_010189363.1:637-1422 GCF_000695765.1 Mesitornis unicolor | reverse complement strand
ATCTTGCCTTTTAGTTTGTCCAGCAGGTCTCTACTCGTCTATGCTGGTCTCTTGCCTTCTCTGCCTCATTTCCTACACTTGGGGATTGAGAGCTCTTGTGCTTTGGAAAAATATTTGCCAGCTCTGTTCTGCTCCTTTGTCCTTGAGGGCTTTTTCCCAGGGGGCCCTTTTGACTAACTCCTTGAAGAGCTAGAAGTTGGGTTTCCTGAAATTCAGGGTTCTGACTATGCTTCGGACAGTGAACTGCACCAGCGCATGATCGCTACAGCCCAGGCTGCCTCCAAGCATGGCATCCCTGATTAGCTCACTCGCACTGGTGGCACGTGTGATCATCAGGTCCAAAATCGCTTCCCCTCGAGTAGGGCTGTTTCCTGTCATAAAAAGCTGTCATCAATGCACTCCAGGAGTTTCTTGGATTGCCTACAGCATGCCACGATGCTTTTTCACCAGATGTCAGAGTGGTTGAAATCCTCCAGCAGGATGAGAGTGTGAGAGCTCCATGCCTCCTGGAGCTGGAGGCATTGACAAGAAACAACCTGTGCCCCAGATTCCCTCACTAACTGTCCCAAGGCCCTGAAGTCTTTCTTTATTGTTTGCGGACTGTAAGTTGCAGTTTCCTCACCACCCACCTGGAAAATCAGTAGTGGGTAGTAAGCAGTGGCCCTTACCAGGCTGGGAAGTTTCCTAGCGACGTCCTTAACCCAGGCTCCAGGGAGACAGCCGATCTCTCTGTGAGGAGGGTCTACTCGACATATGGGACCCTCCGTTCACCTCAGGACAGAGTC
>NW_010189363.1:0-335 GCF_000695765.1 Mesitornis unicolor | reverse complement strand
CCAATTTTTGTTTCAAGGAGGGCAGAGCCTATTCTGCCTCCCTGATGCTCCTTAACCTTTCAATTTCCTCTCGTAGCTAAATAATGCTAATACAGTGGCATACAATGGTGGGGTGCTCTGTACCCACTTGTGCCACATGGGTGCAGTAACTCTAGTGCATCAGGATATAATATTGATTGTACATTGTTCAGGTCAGCAAAAACCAATTCTTGCACAGCTATATCCCTCAGATTCTGAACACCTCTCTCAAATGTTGTCCATTTACTATGCCATATAATCCCTAAAGGGATACCTTTGCTTCACGCTTAACAGGAGTCACTTCCAGAGACTGGTGG
>NW_010189362.1:534-1625 GCF_000695765.1 Mesitornis unicolor | reverse complement strand
GATGGCCACGATGGGTATGGGGTGATGGCCACCCATAGGGATGGGGTGATGGCCACTATGGGGATGGGGTGATGGCCACCCATAGGATTGAGGTGATGCCCACCATGGGGTTGAGATGATGCCCACCACAGGGATGCGGTGCAGCAGGGACGGACCCATGGGGTCTCAGCCAAGAAGGGGGTGATGGGCACCGCTCCCGCATCCCATCATGGTGTCCCCGTCCCCCTCTGACACGGGGTCCCCCCAGGTGGCCCCCGAGACGCGGGCGGTGATCGACTGGATGCAGCGCTACCCCTTCGTGCTGAGCGCCAACCTGCACGGGGGGGAGCTGGTGGTCACCTACCCCTTCGACATGACCCGCACCTACTGGAAGGCGCAGGAGCTGACCCCCACCCCGGACGACGGCGTCTTCCGCTGGTTGGCCACCGTCTACGCCACCTCCAACCTGGCCATGGCCAGCGAGGAGCGGCGCCTCTGCCACTACGACGACTTCGCCCGCCTGGGCAACGTCATCAACGGCGCCAACTGGCACACGGTGCCCGGCAGTGAGTGGGGCTACGGGGATATTGGGGTGGGTGGGAGCATTTGGGGACCCTCCCTGCTACCCCTTCGTGTCTGGCACAGGCATGAACGACTTCAGCTACCTGCACACCAACTGCTTTGAGATCACGGTGGAGCTCTCCTGTGACAAATTCCCGCACGCCTCCGAGCTGCCAGAGGAGTGGGAGAACAACCGGGAGTCCTTGCTGCTCTACATGGAGCAGGTGGGGACGGGGACGCCCCCGGGGGGACACGCGCAGGGGACGCCCGTGCCCCCTGACGCGCGTTGTGCTGGTGCGGCCCACAGGTTCACCGCGGGATTAAGGGGGTGGTTCGGGATGCGGACACTGAGGAGGGCATCGCCAACGCCATCATCGCTGTGGATGGCATCAACCACGACATCCGGACGGGTGGGGTGGGGATGGGATGGGGATGGAGAAGGAGATGGGAATGGGATGGAGATGGAGGGGATGGGATGGATGGGATGGGATGGATGGGATGGAGATGGATGAGATGGAGATGGATGGGATGGAGATGGGATGGGGATGGGA
>NW_010189362.1:0-476 GCF_000695765.1 Mesitornis unicolor | reverse complement strand
TGGATGGGATGGAGATGGATGAGATGGAGATGGATGGGATGGACATGAGATGGGGATGGGATGGGGATGGATGGGATGGGGATGGAGATGAGATGGATGGGATGGGAATGGGATGGATGGGATGGGAATGAGATGGAGATGGATGGGATGGGGATGGGATGGAGATGGATGGGATGGGGATGGGGATGGGATGGAAATGGAGGGGATGGAGATGGATGGGATGGAGATGGGATGGGGATGGGATGGGAATGGGATGGAGATGGAGGGGATGGAGATGGGATGGAGATGGGATGGACGGGATGGGAATGGGATGGAGATGAATGGGATGGGGATGGATGGATGGGATGGATGGGATGGGGATGGATGGGATGGGGTCAGGGATGAAGACAAGGCTGGGGATGAGCACAGCAATGGGACGGGGCTGAGGCCGGGTGTGTGGCAGCACCGATGCCCCCCAGGGTACCTGATGCCCCCCC
>NW_010189361.1:15321-38562 GCF_000695765.1 Mesitornis unicolor | reverse complement strand
TTCTGTGATTCTGTGATTCTGTGTTTCTGTTTTTCCTAGAGGCAATAGCAAGAAGAGTGTTAAAATAAGTAAAACCATCATTGTTCTTTTTTTTCTTTACCTTCAAATACTCTACCTGTTTCTGAAATTTACTGTCAGTTCTGGAGACATATAGTGATTAAATAAAATAAGTATCACAGTGATACAGGTGGAGGTAGGTCAAGGACTTACTGCCCAAACATTGCTTCATTATTTTTATCTGCAAATCTTTGAAACAGTTATATTAAGCTG
This sequence comes from Mesitornis unicolor, assembly GCF_000695765.1. Lineage (NCBI taxonomy): Eukaryota > Metazoa > Chordata > Aves > Mesitornithiformes > Mesitornithidae > Mesitornis > Mesitornis unicolor. Next base: position 38,292 of record NW_010189361.1, on the reverse strand, counting down.
ACAGATAATCTTGTCTAAGTGAATATGAAGAAAATTACTATTTATATGACAGTGCTATGTTACAACACTGCATGCTCTACTGTCCTATAGACAACTGTTTTAACTTTCAAATGAAGCACTCATTTACTTTCCCAATTTCCATAGCAATTTTTTTTATTATTTCACAGGGCAAATTACTTAGGAAGGATTATCCATGTAGACTACTTAATTGCTAACTTAAAATATTGCATGGTTTCTTCACATTTTGTATGTATCACACAAAAAGTTATTCCAAGCCCTTGCAAATCTTACTGGGAAAATGACTGTTCTTTCAAATTTTGCTGCTGAGATAGTGCACAGTAAACTGTTGTTCATGTTAACATTGTTCATACTATGGACCTAGTAATAAATCCCATTCTACTGCCATGTAGCAAGACATGAATTCATTTAACAGATCATATCAAAAGCCAACCCTGATAATCAGGGAAGAAACCTGGCCATAACTTTTTTTTAACAAAAAGTAGTTACATTTAAATGAACTGTATAATATTCCATATAGTTTTATATTTGAGTGGAAGTAACTATTGACCTGTGATTATTACCAAGGTATGGAGTTCCACAAAATGATAAGATGTTTAAAATTTCAGATCTCTTCTCATTAGAAATCAATATTTATTTTAGGTATATTTTACATGCTTGACAGACACCACTGGAGAGTATTTAATATCAACCATTTCATAAATGATCCATTAGGGTCAGACTTTATGATGAATCCTGGGAGAAGTATGCATTTATATCTTTGCCATTTACTCACTCAGCTTTCTATTCTGTTGAGATTTAAGAGCTGTAAATTCTCCAAATAGCTGTTTGGAGTCAATGACAACCTGAAATGACAATGGTAGGAAGTTGGCTCCTGTGCTCTCCAACATGTCCACAGCAGAAGGATGCCACTCTCTCTTTCAGAACTTGATGAGTTTTGATCATGAGCTGACTGTTTTGGTGAGAAAAAGAATTGTACTAAACCATGTTTATCCTTGTTATGAGACAAGATCCTTGCTGACATTTGTTCTGTTGTATGTAAATAGTATTTTGCCACTTCCATCATATCTTATGTCCCATACAACAGCCATCTTCTGTCACCTTTACTGATAATTTCCTAGTTCCAGAGCGATATTTTTGCTAATGATGAATTAAACCACATCATCTTCCAAACAATTCTGAGCTGCAGAATATTTCATACTGAGATCCAAATTTCAAGTCTGACATTTGTGGCTATTTCTTGAAGGGCCTGGCATTTTCTGCTGAAAGAGCTGCTCTTTACAGCCTAGGTGCTTAATGTGGTATCAGTCAATTAAAGAAAAAATGAGAGATGTGTAATAACAGAAATTACAATCTAATAATGCTTAAGTCATCCAAAGTATGCTAGACGAGAAGAATATTCACTATTAAAATCTAAATTACATTCTGTGCCAGAAACAATCCAGTATAATATTGGATGCAAAACTGTGTAAGGAATTATAATCTTTTCAACTAAGTAACAAATAATGAATTTTTTAAAAAGCAAGGAGAAACCTGTTAACAGTTTTCAGAGGTTTTGGAAAAAATCAATCAAATGGACATCAAAGCTCAATGACGCTGAAGAGAAAAGAGGCTAAAATTATCTACCATCATTTTTAGCTCTAGTTTTCCCCTTTTCAGCTGTACTTATTTAATCTTATGAATGTACCACCTACTTTAAAGGACCTCTTTTTTTTAGTAATATTTGTCCCAAACTATGTAACTGTATATCAAAATCTCGACCTTTTCATTAGAGGAAGTGGGAGAAGTTTTCGTAATATTTCACTGTGTATCAAGTTTCCCATACCTCTGATCATCCTCATGGGCCTTTCTTGGGCTATTTCTAGTGCTTCAGTGCCTTGTAAGGTGCGGCTGCAGAAATGATCATACTGTTGTATAAGAGATCTTGCAAATAGCTTTATACAGGTCATATTTTGCCTGAAATTTTAGTAGATCATAGAATCATAGAGTGGTTAGACTTGGAAGTGACCTTAAAGATCATCTAGTCCACCCCTCCTGCCATAGGCAGGGACACCTCCCACCAGACCAGTTGCCCAAAGCCTCTTCCAACCTGGCCTTGAACACTTCCAGGGAGGGGGCATCCACCACTTCCCTGGGCAACCGGTTTCAGTGTCTCACCAACCCCAATAGTAAAGAGTTTGTTCCTAATATCTAGTCTAAATCTACCCTCTTCTAGTTTAAAGCCATTCCCCCTCATACTATCATGGCCTTCTCTACTAAAAAGTCACTCACTCTCTCTACTGATATGACAAGTATTCTTGATTTATAGGCATGGGACATTCCAAATTATATGTGCATGAATGTGTCTCAAATGTACCAAGTTTACCAAAATGTCTTAATTGCTTTGTAAAATGGCTTCCTCTTAGTATTAGCATGCCTTTCTGTCATCTACTGTTATCAAAAATTCTTTTTTTTCTAGATAACTCATATAAATATGGATAGATAGATATATGTACAGAATATGGTTTGGTTGTTGTTTTTTTTTTCTTTCTGCAGGATTTTATTATTATATTTCAAGTCTATTATTCCTATTTTATAAATGCATTTTGTGATCTGTTATTGAGAACATATAAATCTTGTAATGGTTAAAATAGTGCAGAGACAGTAAACACTGTCAATGCTATTATATTTATTTTGGTATTTAACACAAATGGCCTTAGATACTTCAGGGAAGCTGAAAAGAGGAAAAATTGGTTTATATTTTCCTGTCCATTAAAGAATGAAGACATCAGCAATCTACGTATCCTGCAACCAGGAAATCTAAGAGACAAAGATGTCATAGACATCCTGTTGTTGCTTTTATCAGAATTTTACTAACATTCATATGAACTGTCCCTTAATAATTAAAATAAAGTAAGTAAGCCTGTATTTTCCCACCAGGAAACTGAAAGGAAATACATCAGGTTTCATTATTTTTAAGATAAAATAATTGTTGATGAAGATCAGCAAAGAAACTTGGATAGAGAGTTTATAATTTATTCAGATCTGTAGGTCAGCTGTTCTGGATATTATTTTCAGACTAGAGCTATGACAATGTCTCTGCTTTAAAGATCTTATAACCTGCATCAGAATGCGAGTTTCTAGCTTGGTATGGACTCAGCCTAAGCAATTTCATTGATTGCTGGTTCCCATTTAAAATGTAGTTCTAAGATACAAAAGTAATGATTTATTTTGTCTTTACAAAGACTTGTAAAGCCAGAAAAAAAAAATCTTTAATCTGTTTATACCATTTTTAGATGCACAAATTTTTGCTGCTTCCCCTTCAGCACTAGATCTATAAAAGATTGCTTTGCTTTGCTGTAGCTACATCGGTTGATATATACAGGTCAAACATAAACAGGTTAATTATTGATCTCCAAGACAACTTTCCATTACATATCTAAGCCTAAAATAGATTATAAAATTGAGTCATCTTAGTAGGTTTTTTTGCCTACATGATGCAATAAGTGGGCTACATAGCAAGAAAGAATATAGCAATTGTTATTAACTTACTGAGAGGAAAATAAGTGTGATACTGAATGCATTTACAGAAGATCAGAAAACCATTTTATTTATCAGCATGTCTAATCAACTGTGGTTGATTACATGAAGAAAGAATTCCCAAACTCTTTTAATGACTTAAGGGGTTTTTTTGCCAGCTGTGTAGATGGTGCAACATTGAAATGTTTGTCAAAGGCAACTCATTGTCAAAAAGATGTTCTTCCAGAGGACATAGGGGAGGATTTTTAAGAAAGTGTAAACATTTGACCATTTCTTTAAGTAAGAAAACTTTAATTTGAAATGTCGTTTTCTTATATTTCAGTGAATATGAAGTTATAATACATACTGCAATGTAGTAAATAGTTGACATAATCCAAATATAGGATGTAATCCCCTAGTTTTGCCAGGATTACATTATTTTCCTTTGTTTTCCCTTTAATAAAACTGCTGATGCACTCCAAAAATAAGTATCACTGTGTTTAAGCTGACATTTGATTAAAAAGTGCTGTGCTAAAACAGTGACGTTGAAAAGAAATTTATTCTGTGGGGATAGTTGCCAAATAGGTAAGAGTTTTCATTTTACAATGTGACATTGCATAATACTTTCTACTTTTGCTAGGTGCTGATATAATCAATTTAGTTTACTTAGCTACAGATTGATCCGGTGACTTTGCTTAGTCTGACAACACTACTGAAAACTTTTTTTTTTTAAATATTTTTTTCTCTACCTATTCCTTCACAGAAGCATCCAGGATATTTCACTATCTTTTTTTCACTGTGCTAATAGCCTTTAGTGAACTAGACTATCTAAGGCACACTGCAAGACAGCACCATAAATGGCTTCCTTTACTGTTGAAGTTTACAGAGCATGCACAAAAGTTGCACCAGGGTGTCACTGGCAGTTTTCTTCTAAAACTAAATAAAGTAAAAATTATTCACTACCACTAGTTTGAAACATTTTTAGTTGGGGAAGGGGGGGGGGGGAGAAGAAAAAGGAAGTGGGGGGAGGGCGGGAAGCAGACCCACACAGACTTGTACATAATGGAATATGCAAGCCTAGGAGGTATTATTGATCACAGTATTGCTTGCATCAAATTGTTTTGGCTCAGCCTGCCTCTAAAAGCAGTTGTCACACTGAGTTCTCATCTGTCAGTTCTCTTCATTTCATTAAGGTACTGCCTGCAAGCTAAGGTTAGGAGAAGAATGCTGCACTGCAGTTTGATTCCTTTACAACTAGCATCACTAGCTCCTTGATAGCAAGCTCTTACTGGACTGCCATGCCCTGATATTAACAGTGAACCTTCCCTGATGGAGGTAAATGGATCACAATAAGGATCAAAATATACTGTGAGTATTTCAAGTTCCAATTATGAACTCAAGTGAAAAAAAATAAACCAAATTGCAATTTGCCATCTTCTAGTTTCAACAACTCTTGCTTGAAAATATATTTAAACTCAAAGGGACTTTTAATGCACATGGAATAGACAGTTATCTAGGAATAGCTGTTTTTCAGTAAGTCAGATGTTCCTTCACAGGTAATAATGACCAGGAAAGTCTTTTCAATTAATACTCAATTGTCAGTCAGTTTCACAAATTTGGGCCTCTTGCACACAAATCTACTAACAAATGCAAATTTTAATTCCTGTATAAGCCTTGTGAGGGGCACAATTGTGCAATTAAAGCAAAAGTGTAAAATGGAAAATATAGCAGTCATTTCCTAACAAAATATCTTGACTGTATTGTTTAGCAGATTAAGGACTTGGAATGCTCCTATATTACTGGCCATCAAATACTTTCTGACTGCAGGTTTATTATTCAGACCAGACTAACCACTTTGCTCCACTGCTTCAGATGAAGACTTCGCTTTTACTGTCATTATGTAAATAAGACTTTCATTTCATTAGAGGTTAGGTATATGTAAAGAACTTCAGATAAGTATAATACACGTCAATTAATATGTTGAAAAATTACATCTACAAAGAAGAAAAGGCTGTCAATGTCTGATACAGGTCAAGAGGTAGAAATATACATCTTTTTTCCTGTTTCCACATTGAATAATGCTGTAAAGTACCATCTTCATAGTTCTTTATTTCTTGTGGCAAAATACAAAACTGATTTGCTGCCAATGTCTTTTTTTTTTCTCCTCTCTTGATCTGACCTTTCTTGTACTTCTTATCTAAACTGTTGCTTACCTTTGATTCTGATCTAGCTCACGTTTTTCCTTTGACTCTCTTCCACTTAGCGTAGTACATGACAAAGATATTGAACAATTAAGCCATACAAATGGTCATATAAACTGTCTACTATTGCTTGTTGAGGCTGTCAGGATTCGATCTACTGAAATTGTGCCTGTGATACAGAAAGATGACAGAACCGATCTTGCCATTATCTGTAGTTTTCTGCCCCCTTCACTTCAGCCTATTTCCTCAATTTGCTTACAAAAGAATGATGACCGTGTTTTCCTCTTATTGTACAACAGTATTTGAAAATAGAGAAAAGAGATTTTTTTTTTCCCTTTTTCCCTTCTCCATTTTCCCCCTGCACTTTAAAAAAAATTACAAAGCTCAGCTGAAAACATTCATAATAAGAAAATTCATCCAGGCTCCAACTTTTGGTGGTGTGTGTTTGATGCCCAATTAGTATAAAAGAAAAGTTAGGTTTAATTTTAGTTTGTATTTCTATGTTAGGTAGAAACAACTTATTTTACAGTGGACCTCGTAAGACTGTGCTATATGTAAATTGTTTAAAAACAAATCTTGGCACTAATGGTGTCAAAAGAAAATTACCCTTAACTTCAGCAAGAATGAACAGCTCTTATAGTATAAATAAGTCTTTTTTATGACTTCTTATCTATAACTTTGCTGGAGTTGAATATATGTATGCTGGGCTTTGGGTGTTGGCAGGCAACGTGGTCCACCTCTTGAAAACTTTGTATTTTGAGGAAAATTCCTAATGGCTGAGTGAAGCACTGACATAAAACCTGTGTGCCAGCATCTAACCTAGTTTCCAGCTAATCTCAGTGCAACTCTTAACTGTCAGTATAGACACTTAAGAGTTTTAATGGTTTGTGTCTTGGTTGTGTTCATCCTCTCTCACTAGAAGGAAGAACTCTCAGGTCACTGCTTGCTTGTGCCTGTGAAAGTCTTGTCTCTGGAATGGCCATAACTATATCACATATAACTTAAAGACAACCTCTCTGGGTATACTCAAGCACTAAGTAGAAATCATCTCTTCTTGTGGCCTGCAAATATGGCCTTGCGGGCAGATTTTGAGCTGAACTCAGCATTCAGTGTAGGCATGTTCCCATCAGCCTGGTTCTGTGCTATTTACAGCTGGCCTCTCCATTCTTGTCTTAATGAGTGGAGAACCTAGATCATGGTGCTCTCACAGGAGTTTTAAGCTCTGGTTTTAGTAAGGGAGGAAAGTAGGACTCTTTTGAAAGGTGATGCTTGGCTGTAAGACTTCTTTTTCTTTTTTTTTTTTTTTTCCTCCTCAGCTCAAAGGAATTTGAGTCTGTTGATTTTCAAAATAAATTTCAAAACAGAACATCACTTTTTATCTGTGAGACAGAGCTGGTCTAAAAGGAGTAAGGTCACTGACAAAGACTAAGCATCCCATTGGGTCAGTTTGGCCATTATGAGTATAGCCTTTGGTGCCTTAGACAGACAGATAATTAGTACATGGTCTTGAAATTTACTATTAGATACAAGTTTTTGCAAGGATTTTCTTTTTTTTAAAAAGGGGATTATTTTCATATGAGTTATCTGTTGATAACTCTTAAATTTGGTAACATAACTTAATCAAACATTCTTTGTATTACAATGTCATTAAAATGCACACATCTCTTAATTGCTATTTGTAAATCTGGTATATTTCCAAGAACTAGATGTTTATTTACTAGATCATTCAAATAGTTGTTGTCTAACTATGCATTTCCACTGTATTTCAACAGAGATGAGCTTAGGACAAAATTATATTTCTACCTGAACTACACTAATTTAATAATTACTTTCTTAATCTTGGTTACATTAGGAGAAAAAATATGGGGAAAAAGGCTTAGCATCTGCATTTCTTTTATCCATCTGCTCAGCCCCTAGCACTGTTTCTAGCAACTCAGAGCTCAGAGAATAGTAGGTTCCTTCAAATTACAATGTTTTAAACATTTTCTGCCTTATTGATTACCGCAAGGATAAAATCCCTGTTCATCATGGAGACTATTCTGAAAGTAATCAAAACCCTGTCAATTATCAAGGTCCATGACTAGAGGGCAGAGACTGTAGTATGGAAATATGTAATGCAGCATTATCCAGTGTAAACAGGAATTAATCTTTGATATATTGAGCATGTTAATCATTATCCAAATAGCAATTCCACAGTAATGCAGCTGGAAGGGGACTGAAGAAAGGAGTCCTTCTACCATTGAAGTGGTTATTGATTGAAGGTTAATGATGTGTGTCTGGGAGATCACTGCATCCTTCTGGTAATCAAATAAGTACGGAACTGGCTGACTGACTAAACTTCTTGGGTAGCTGTCCGTTTTACTTAGTACGGGATATCAGCATTGATTGTTTAAAGTAATCCAGGACCTAAAAAGGTTTTATGCAAAAAAACCCGCACCTCTATGTTGACTGGAAATTGGCATGTATTCACACTTACCTACCAGAAGAAAACTTTTATTTTTTTACCTTGTTTATGTTTGAGCTGTGAACTTCTATTGCTTATTGTATTTTAAAGAAAGTTTCACCACTGATTTTTTTCCTGGGAACATAATGATTTACTGTACATTTCTATGCAATATTCATATAAAAAGAGAATGAGAGTGTTGGATAAATGCTCCTGAGATTTGGAGAACTGGATGTAGCCCAGAGAGCACACTCCAAGGAGTAAAAAAGTTCAAGTTTTGTGGGGCCACAGGCAACAGCTATGGGGTAAGAGCCAAGCCAAGCAACGAGCACACAGCACAGGAGGCACAGGGAGGCTGCTAAAAACAGGCAGCGAATGTGGAGCCAGTTTCTCAGTGTGACAAAACAAGAACATTTTCTAAGGAACACAGACAGGCTCTGCATAGATTGCTGCAGCCCAGGAAAAGCATTGAACTGCTGAAATGAAGGTGAGACTGGGGGTGAGAATTTACAATGCTATGGCACACTGGGGAAGGTTTTCCTCTTATTTTTCATTTGTCTTACTAGTCAGGCAGAGTTTTCTATGCTCTACAAGTAGAAAGGGAAGAGGAAGATCTATAATCTAAGCACGTAAATTAAAAGACGATGGTCCCTGAATGCTGAAGGATAATACAGGAGTTAACACAGCATTTCAGAGCACATAAATGAAAAGCCCAATTAAATTCTGCATAAAGTAGGTTGTGTAAATATCATATCAGTCTATGACTTGACAGTGTCAACTTGTCAGCTGATATTTCCTCTGCTCTGGTACATTCTCAGTGGAGTGGCGATACATTTCTCCATTTTTCTAGCTTAGACCTGACCTTTATTCCTCAAGGGCCAAAAAGAATTGTGGTCCAATCTTCTAGAAACATCAGTAGTGAATGCCTTTTGCTTTACTGTTAACAGAATGTGAAATAAATTCTTCCAGTGAAAGAAATGCATGCAAACAAGTGATTCCAAATAAATAATTTTGTGCTGTCTTTTTGTTACGTGGCCTGAATTTGAGCTTTTAAGATAAATTATGCTAAAAACAGTGGCAACTTAGAGATTACAGCAAATATGATTTTTTTTCCCCTTATCCTTTGTGGCAATAATAACTAGTCTGTACAATATGAATTTATTTTACGGTGTACCTTTTGATGAGTTTAATTGATGCTTGGCATAATTCATGGAATACTAAACATTAGACAATCTGAACAAAGAATCTATTTCTATTTGCATGGCAATGAAACCTTCTCTCAAAAATGCCGAGGATAATCAACAAGCTAATGAGACTTTCTGAATGACCTGTGACTATATGTTTGTTCTTCTTGTAATTTAGATCAAACACTGCTGATAAATATAGGAGAAAATCTGTAATTGAATGTAAATATTTAAACAAGAAGAGATAAGAAATTAGTATAAACCATAAATGAAAGGGAAAAAGAAGTTCTGAATGGAAGTTACTCCAGCCAAGATATTTGCATAGGAGTCAGAAATGCACTGCATTTATATCTATTGATTCAGGCACAATAAAGTTTCTCCCTGATTGTTTACTTAGCTATATTAAGACTTTTCAATGGACAAAGTAGCCAGATTTATCCCTGAAAAAGTGTCTGCGTTAAACATCACTTCTCCTTTTGTGTACTTTCTTGGTTGAATATCTGGTGTCAGATACCAATTAATACCAAGAGCCTCAGAGATTCCTTTGCCTTTAGATCTCCTGTAAAACAAGCTATTCCATTTTCTTCATAAGGAAAGAATATTTAAAGACTAGAAGAGACTCCACAGAACATTTTTGATATCTGAGTATATTCTATAAGATAGATAAAAAGTTTTATTTTATATTATACTTATTTTTTATGTATATCTATAACGTAGCATGAGTACATTTTTTAAACCAACCTCGCTTTAAAACCATCGTTTTTAAAGCAGCTTTTGTTTCTGAGTTTCAAACTTTTGAATTCTTAAGCAAAATATTTAAAGTAAACAAAAAAAACCCACAAGAAAAAGGAAAATTACATTTTGAAATATTGACACTAACACTGAACTTGGTCACTGCTTTCTCCTTGCTGCATCTAGTGACTGGCTGCCAGGGCTTCATGCTTCTCGACATGGCCGATATATCCACACATTCTCTTTCCCCTTTAATCATTGTCAGTTGCCACCTCTTCTCCCTCCTATTCAGGGCAATTATAGATCTTGCTTTCTGTCCTGCATTTGTGTGAGCACAGTCAAAGTGGAGAAAACAGTTTTTCCTGCAAGTGGTTGATTGATTGATTGATTCTGCAGCTGAACACATGCAAGAACAGAAAACAGCAGAAACTGAAGAGACAGTTGTTATGATGATACCAAGAAACTTTGAAAAAAAATTCTCTTATACGTAATATTAATGTACAAAATAATGTACAAAAGAAGGTATCTATATTTAGAGGAATTTTTAATTTCTTTACCAATATGATGACACTTGGTGATACAGAAATGCTTCATAAACAAGGTTTTGCAAAATAGCATATTAATTTGTGAATGAAGTAGGAGAAAAATCTGTTGGCTATTTTTTTTTTTTTTTAATTTTAAAGGAAGAGATATCTAATTATTAATATACATTTGTCTGTTCTATTTTCTTTTCTGGATAAAATTACTGAAATATACAGCTTTAAAACTAAGTTTTTTGTGTTTCATGCATTCAAGCTTTTGCTTGCTACATGGAAATATTTTGCACAATGATGTGTTACTCATTTCTCAAGATACTTGATAATCTTAGTGTATTATGTATCAACTTAAGGGTTTGGTCATTACCTTGATACATGAGATTCATTTTGCTAGTTGTGAATGGTGTGGTTGCTGCAGCAGTGTGAAACAAGAGCAGATTTTAAACAAGAACATAAAAGTTCATTTTTTTAATACAGTAACGTTACCCTGTAGCAATTTGTCTGTGTTCTTGAGCAATCTCCTTAAACATGCAGTGCATGAAAAGTCAGTTGAACAAAAATACTAGAAGTCTGATAGGGCACACTCAGTACAAGAAGGACATGGGACAGTTGGAGCGGCTCCAAAGGAGGGCCACAAAGATGATCAGAGGGATGGAGTACCTCTCCTATGAGGAAAGACATAGAGAGCTGGATTTGTTCAGCCTGTAGAAAAGAAGGCTCCAGGAAGACCTTATTGAAGTATTTAAATAATAACAGTGGATCTGTAGGAAAGATGAGGACAGACTTTAACAGGGTCTGTTGTGATTAAACTGAAAGAGGATAGATTTAGACTAGGTAGAAGGAAGAATTTTTTTATGATAAGGGTAGTGCAACAGTGGAACAGGTTTCTCAGAGAGGTGGTAGATGCACCATCCTTGGAAACATTCAAGGCCAGGTTGGATGGGGCTCTGAACAACCTGTTCTAGTTGAAGATGTCCCTGCTCATTGCATGGAGGTTGGACTAAATGACCTTTAAAGGTCCCTTCCAACCCAAAATATTTTATGATTCTATGATGTAAGAGCATTTTTTCAGTGGATAAAATTCTCTTCTCTGAGAAGCACTCTTCTTGCACATGCCTTGTTCAGGGTCAGAGCTCTGAGCTGAGGAAAATGCAATTTCCAGACACAGGATGAATGGAGAACAAACACCCTAACACCACTGAATCAATGTAAGAGAGAGTCTTTGGCCTTTAAACTGTCTTGCCAAATTTGAAATTGACAGATTTTAACCTCTCTTACTATTAGAATAAACTTGTCCTGATTCAAAGACAGTTTTGAAAATGATCCATTGGTATGTGGAAAGAGCTTTCTGACCCATGACACCCTTTCCGCATCTTCTGTATGATACAAAGGTATTGGTTGCAATCTCAGTAGCTGAGAGTGTTGTTGCCGAGGAGAAAATTATCAGTAGATAATGAATAAGTGTATCCATATCTCAGATACTACCTTTAGTGTCTTAGGAGAAAGTAAATGTGAGAAGACTAAATAAGGAATTAGACTCAACATGTGACTAATATTATCTGTGTTCTGGTTTTTCTTAGGCAATGGAAGATGTCCTGTTAGTAAGGACCAAAAGCATTACAGAAATATCAATAGATTTAAAAAATGTATTTATTGCATAAAAGTCATTAGGCAGGAAAAAGGAAAGGAAACAAAAATAATGGAACGCCAAACAAATGGAAAAGCAGCTGATTTTTTTCATATATTTTGTGTTTATTTTGTCACTCTTTTTCAATTTTCATAGTTAAAAGTTTCTTAACTTTCACTTGTGATTCTCTCTCACCTACGTTATCATTAATTTTATTGTTGCTATGATCTTCTTCAGATTTTTTTTTTTCCCAAAAAAAGCTTTTGATAGTTCCCACAAAGAACGTACCAAGGCCATGTACTGCATTATTAAAAAATTATGTCTGAAAGCAAAAAGAGGTGTTATAATGCATATTGTGCATATTTCTGTTTGAAGTTAAATGTGCTTTAGCACATTTAGGTTGGACAAATGGCTTCTCTTCCAACATATATTTTTCTGTGGAAAAGCCTAAATAATGTTTATGAGAATCATACTCATGTATTTATGATAGTTTATACCAGGAAGTAAAAAGTTCCTTTTGTTATATCTGCCTTTGTCTTTCAATAGATATGTTCTGTCCTTACTTTTAATAACCTCCCTACTGTAACTTCCCTAATGGGTAGAGTGATATTTAGCTCAGACTCCTTAAGTGAAAATTCTCTTCCAACACTTAAATCTACAAACTTCTAAAGACACAAGTGAGTAAACATTTAAGTCTTGATAGAATTCCTAATTTTGCATAAAGTAAGAGCATATTTTGAGGCCACATTGAAAATCCACTGAAGTTGGTTGGAGTCATTCAGCCTATTTGGACTCTGCAGTCAGTAAATGTTTTGCTGGAACTTTAATATGTTATCAGCCTCTGTATTAGCTCCTTCAGAAGTCTTACGGTTCCTACGGCTTCTGCACTCCTTGACTGGTTAGAAAGGAAAAGGAAACATGGAATCCTGCAGAGGGTGTTTCTTTACACAGTATCTAGTTCTCTTTAGATGATTTTATGGCAGTGAGAGGCCTAATAAAACCGAGTAAGAAATGTACTGGCATATGAGTTTAAAAATTGACTATATTTTTGAGGAGGAAGAAGAATGTGAACGATATTTTCTTTTGAAAATACATTAAGTATTTTAAACATTTGAAATGTGACTGAAGGACACAGGCACAAAAGAATAATAGTACTGTATGAATGTGAATAGCTGGAAAACCACCAGTAAATGGTTACACTAAACCTATTCTTGCTTTAGTTAGATTCTTCTACTTTACTCCTGTGCTTGAAGTTGTCCTCACTGCTTAACATTAGTTTGTCTGTATGTTGTGTTTTAACTCCAGCTGGCAACTAAGCACCACAGAGTCACTCACTCACTCCTCCTGAGTGGGATGAGGGAGAGGATTAGAAGAGTAGAAGTGAGAAAACTCATGGATGGAGATAAAGATAGTTTAACAGCTAAAGCAAAAGCCACCTGAACAAAGAAAGCAAAACAAGGAATTCATTCACTACTTCCCGTCAGCAGGCAGGTGTTCAGCCATCTCCAGGAAAGCAGGGCTCCATCATGCATCACAGTTACTTGGGAAGACACACATCACAACTCTGAACATCCCCCTCTTCCTTCTTCCCCAGCTTTTTGTGCTGAGCATGACATCATATGGTATGGAACATCCCTTTGGTCACTCGAGGTCAGCTGTCCCAACTGTGTCCCTTCCAAGCTTCTTGTGCGCTTCCAGCCTACTCACTGCTGTGGTGGTTTGAGAAACAGAAAAGGCCCTGACTGTGTGTAAGCACTGCTCAGCAAGGCTAAAAACATCCCTGTATTATCAGCACAAATCAAAAACATAGCTTCATGCTAGCTACTATGAAGAAAATTAATTCTATCTCAGCCAAAACCAGCACAGTGTCTTATGTTTTTTTCTCTTGAGTACTACAGAAGTAATGGTACAGAGACCTTTAGTGAAACTACCTCTTAGACTCCCAAAATGGGAGTAACATCTCACAACCCATCACTTACAATTTCTGTCTTGCCATATTAATGAGTCTCAGACAGCATTAATGCACCTGGAGGACATGGGTTTCAAAAGCCCAAGTGCAGCATAAAGGAAATGGACATTCGTTTGAGTATTAGAGTCTCATGAGGCCTTTACAGGTATAAACTTGGCTATAAATTGACAAGCAACCTTGTTTGCCCTCAGGCTGTCTGAAATCTATGAGAAGAGAAGTTTGTAGTGTTTTGGCAAAAAAAGCACTTTAATGGAATGCCGTTTGTTTAAAATCTAGCTGTGGTGCTGTGTTCTGTGTCCATATTCTGTTTGGTTATGTTATGCAAGATGAATTTAAGCTCACTGACTATAGATTTTAATAGCAAGTCAACCATGCTTCTACATTGCTCGTATCGACCAATTTATATAGAGCAGATACCTGTGTGTTGTGTTGTGTTGTGGTGTGGTGTGTTGTGTTGTGTTTTGTTTTGTTTTTAACAGAAGGCTCATAAATAACTATGCAAAGCATTTGCCAAAAGTAACAAAACTTGAAATACTAATGTCTTTATCTACACGGAAATTTCTGCCAGTCTGTCCTGCTCCTTCACACTCTGAGACAAGTTTCTAAAGTTCTTAGGTATGCAGAATAAGCTTGAATTAAGATGTTCTAACTGTTTTGTTGTATTACAGAACACAAGGAATCTCATCATCTCTATCATCATTGTCTCTTTTGGAAAACAGAAAAAAAAAAACCATAGAAAGTAGACTGAATGATTTGCTTTGTGTGCTCAGATAAATACTCTAGTATACTATACTCTTCCATTGACCTTCTCCTGGGCTTTAAATGAATCACTTCCTTATTATTCTGAATTAGAGATATAATTACACTTCTCTTTTTTTGACATCAGTAAATAGAAAGTGCTATGTAATTGCTTAGTGTTATTTTTAGATTTTAACCTTAAACCTCCTTGAAAATATTGTCATGTTGTATGTACGATATTACAAAGTTTTAGTATTTTTTGAAAGCTGTCAAGCAGTTTATCTAGAATTAAAATGAAATGGGTAGATAGATTATAGATGTAAGCAGATGTTTGCTTTGATTTTTCTGTTTCCTTTCCCTGACAAAATCTAGTTGAATTTGAAAATCAAGAAAGAAGGCAATGATGATCAATATTTATACAATAGGGATCTTATACATTACAACTGGAACATTAACAATGAGACCTTAAAAAGTTCTCTTTTATATTATATTTAAGGCATTGACTTGTAACTTAGGTGACTTGGTTCTGGTTCTACTAGAGATATTCTGTATGAATTTTGAGAGATCTTTTGGTTAATCTTTGCCTGCATTACACATTTTATGTCTGTAAAACTGTGATAGAGATGCACTTTTTTTTTCCTAGCAGTATTACAACTCTTGTACTGCAGCAAACAGTGCTTGCAAATAAAAGATGTGCTTTTGAAGGACACTCTTCTGAACTGAAACAGCACAAGTAAAAATAATCACGAGATTTCAGGAACCTGGCAGGGGTTATTTTAAAGGACTTCTCCCTGGAAATAACAATCATAACAGCAATAAAACATACAATATCTTTTAGAGCTTTCAGGAAGCTTTTCCTCTTTAAAAATATTTTTGAGTAAAGTTTCACATACTGTATTTCATCTATACAGCTTACCTGTCACTAATTGAGATGTAGAAATGTAGGCTGTTCTGTGTATTTTGACCTTGGAAAATTTCTTCATAACCATAAATTCTTAAACAATTTACATGGAAAACCAATAATTTTTTGTAGAACAAATGTAAATAATTTCTATTGTGAATGTCCCTTAGGTTACTAGTAAAGAAGCTTCAAAAGCAATTGCCCCTGAGTCTTTGGTGCCGGTCCTAATGTAGTCTTAGAAGAACTGTACAAATGAGCACTATGAATACTTTGTAGGCCAAAATCAATATGAAATTAATCTAAACTGCTGTTCTTTACCTTAAAATGCTCCAATGACTAGAAAAAAAACCTCCAACCCAGAACTGTTCATTCTTATGTGCTGGATTCCTGGGAAAGATATACTGAAAACTAACAAAGAAAAAAATCTAGATGTAGGATAGTCTCCATATCTTCCCATTAACTCACAGTAATATGGTTTAGTAAGTAGTGACAAGTAGGGTTTCACTTGCAATAAATACCACAGTATTTTATATACACCTCATAATATAAATGCAGAAGAGGTTTCTATATTGTTCCATTTGTATCCTTCATAATCTTCGTAGTTTCTTTGGCCTTAGAGTACAAATATCCTTTTAAATAACTGTCATTTGCCTTCTAATATACACTAGGGATTTGCCTTCCTATTGCACTAGACAGTTTTAAGTTGGTGTAACACTGGTGACACCAACAGCAGTGTTGCCTCTGAGAAAAAGGAAGAACTCAGTAGCAACTCAAACTCCTAGTTTTAGTAGTTTTGCTTTCATCCAGCTTGAACTGTGCATGGAGGCGTGCAAGGGAAGAGTAGGCCGTTAAAATACAACAAGGATAGATGTAGTAGAAGCCACCTCCCACATTTTGCATTCTAATAATGATATTGATGGAGATTTTTCCAATTCAAATGAGCAAAGTCATAATTAGTGTTTATTAGCCAGAGAAAAAACAAACGGTGAAACATAGCTTCATATCCTAAAGTGTTTGTTATACAAGACCTATTGAATTTCATCTACAAGCTTTATGCATATATTTATTATGCTAAAAGCTGATTACCAAATTTCTTCTAAAGTCTTTGAAGGCACTGTGCCAGCCCTTCTGAAAGTTTGCAAGCATATTGCTTTTGACAGTCAGGAGAGTTTGAGATTTCTGTATTAATTACTCTGTTTACATAAAAATGAGCTTTGTATCATTTGTGTATTCCTATTATACGTATTTTAGAAATTACAGAGTAATTACAGCAATTGCTTAAGCTGCATGTGGTGTCTAATTTAATTTAACAAGATGCAGCTACATCATTTTTTACATAATAAACTAGATGTGTGAGACAGTGAAGTCATAACGAACTGTTATGTTCATAGAGTTCTAAAAACATAGTTCATTTACTTAATGAAAATTATTTATACAGTTAAGAAATATTGGTATGTTTGTCTCCATACATGATATACAAAGTATGTGAACGATTGCTACTTCTTACTTTGTTACTTTATACAATGAAATGCATGATACATTTTTCTTATGTGTAGGTCATAGCCTTTACCAGTTTTAGTCCAGTAATATTAGCTATAGTCTGTGGTCATGCATTTTAGTAAGCCAAAAGGGATGACCATTTATCAGACTTGACAAGCAGTGGCTGAATAATAACTTTCCTGTAATGCAGACGCTTTCCTGAATGTTTAAGTGCTGTTGGTTTGAACATCACGGCTCACCAAATTTTAATTGATTTGAGGTTCACTGATTCACTGACCTCTAAGTAAGTGCCAGAACACACTGTGTATTTATTTTCTTTTAGTTGTCTATCCAGATGGATTTACAGTCAAGCATTTGGTCCTCTAATGTCCTGTAAGTACCCCAGAAATTTACATCCTGCTCAAATATGTAAAGTAATTCTCTGAGTTATAGACACACAGTCTATATATCCAAGAATACTAGTTTTAGCTGTGTGTGAAGTACATGAAGCATAAATATTGCTCAAAGATGGAAGCACTTGAATAATGAAATGTAACATTTCTCAAGGTTTGATTGCATGGGTTAGGAGCATAGGTTTTACAGCTAGACAGTTGCAGAATAAGGATGAGATTTTAGACTGGGGCATGGTTGAGTTAAGGCAGCCTGACTCTACCTAGTTATTGCCAAAAGTCAGTCTGAACAATGTTTTTATTTTCCACTCATTCCTCAAAGTCCTAATTTAAAAGTTTGCAAAGGGATCATGGCAACTTGCAACTATGTCCTTCCGTTCCTGCACCAGAAAGTTTAATTTCTGGTGTTTTTTAGAATGTTTTCTGGTTTTAATGCACACAAATACACCAAATATTTATTTTTTTCAACTTCTTGGTTTTGTTTCTATGTTGACATTCATTATTTCTTCTTAAATTCAAGAAGAAATTAAAATAAAGCCTGTTCTGTGCTCCATAACCAAACAGGAAGCATTGCAGTGACAAATACTTCCTGATGATCAAAAATGTGAGCAAAAAAGACATTTTGTTTTCTGTTTTAGAGCAATCAGAAAGATGAAAAATCATACAGAATAAATTAATGACTGTTTCATTTTGGTTTGGAGGGTTTTTTGTTTGTTTCTTTTGGGGAGGGGGGTTAGTGTTTTGGTTTTTTTGTTCAGGTTGTTTTTTTTTCCTGTAGAAACTCAAAAGGTTTCCTTGTATGTCATCACTTGTGATTGGAAAAGCATTTTGTGTAAAATTCTCTGTTTATATTGGAGTAATCTATAAGGGTTTTTCTGGAGTTTTCTAGAACTTGTTCCCCCCATGAGACACCACCATAGGCATGTGGGCAATAAGTGATGGGACTATATACCGTCATTTCTTTCATCTAGACTGTCAGGAGACTGTCATAAAAGAAACCATATAATGTAAATATGAACAAACAGTTTCAATTTTGCTTTATATCCAATCTTGTCTTCCTTTCCAGATATCCATAGGATAACACATGTATAAAGATCAGCCATTTACACAGAAAACTCTTAAATTGATAAGTAAAAAATGACTAAAATGGTGAATATCCAGCATAAAACAAAACAGTAATTTAGACATTTATTTATTCTTATAGTATAGGAAACCTTTTCCAGTTGCATAAAAAATTACTTAACAAAACTGCTTTAGCTACTTCTGTCTGCTTTACCAGAGTAACTCACACTACTTATTGAGTTAATATTTGCATTCATGACACTTACCATTAATGGAACCAAAAAATATAGTGTGCGTGTGTATATATACATATACACATCTATATAATGGAATAGGCAAGCTGTAATAAGTTTGCTAATTCTCTGCAAGTTAAAATATATCTATTTCAGACATGAGAAAAGTCCCTTTGTATTCTTTCTTTCCTGTGTATTAACATACTTTGTCTTGAGTTTTAGCATTGTTTTCAACAGTAGCATATTGAGTGCAAGTGTACTGAGTTAAACATTGTGTACTAAAACTCACACAGCACTGGAGTTTTTAAATAGTAAATTCCATGATTCAATAAGTCATAATTAAAGCATATCTGGTGTGTAACTACCACTGGATACGGGTCCAGGACAGGCAGTTTCAGCAGTCCTGGTCCTTCAGCAAGTGGCTTAGGGATGTGTTGAATCTTTCTAACGTGGAGCTGGCTTACAAGTGGAAGCTCAGATAATACAGTTTTGGTTCTTATTATATTGCTGTACACTGCGGTTTTCACATTTTTATACATGGATCACATAAAAGAGAGGAAAAAATAAATGACAGATATGATTTATTACAACTAAAGGATTTTGCTGATTCTCAAAACTGTCAATATGCTATATGAATAGAGTGAAAATGAATATTAAACTAAATATGTGTTTAAAGATCTGACTCCAAGTCTTTCTTTTTAAGCTACCTGATCTGGCCCAGTCCTTAAGACCATCCACTCTAGGTAGGTAAACAATTTTTTTTCAAAAATAGAGTGAGATTCAGTGATGTAAACATGAGTAATTTACAATTACTCAGTTTTAGGAAAAAAAACAACCTTGTAGTAACCAAAAATGTTTCTGTATACTATATGAAATCTATACTCCAGTGGAAAGGAGTTTCTGATAAATTCTTCTTTACTTTTATACACGCTTCTTGCTCTAGGCTCTGAAATAGCATTGAGGCTAGTTGTGCTACAAAATTATTTCATATCTACCGTTTGTGTTATTACGTACTACGTTGTAAGCTTCTGTGAGACAACTGCCACAGTCATAATGGTTTGGTTTAGTAATAGAATTATGCATGTCTTTTGCTAACCAGGCTGTGATTTTCTGGTAATATATTAACTTGTAAGTATTCTATTCTGCTTTGAACTTGCATGTATGTGTATATAAATGTACTATATATATATTCTGTGTACAGATGTGTGTAACATACAGATAGATACTCCTTATAGTTTTCATATATATATGTGTGCACACCTATACATACACACAGATGTAAGATCTGTGAAGATTCTCATATGTAGTTAGGCAAATATTATTATACTTTCTTATGATCCTTTCAAAAACTGTAGAAGTCCATGACCAAATGATTGAGAAAAATGTTAAGGTGGCTGTCTAAGTTTTATTCCTTTTTATATATTTGAAAGTATTTTCTTCAGTTCTTGAGAAAACAGATTGTCTAAGTTCATTTCATATGCTAGAAGTTCATAAGAGGAATCGTTAACACGGTATTTTGAGAAAGATGATGACACCAAATTCAGATTTTCCAACAGGGATGCTATCCTGGCATATTATTCAAGCTGATTTAATGAGCTCCAAGACTATTTTTCATGCCAAGTCTTGCGTTCACATTCTGTTTCATCTGTGAGAGCTGGTAATGTGTGTAACAAATAAAGCACTGTAAATAAATTTTATACCTCATTTTTTCTTTTTGTTGATAACAATATGAAATATTGCACTAAGAGGAATGCCAGGTCAGATCTTAAAACTCTGAGTAAAAGCTCCTCGACAATCTCCCATTTGCATGACCTTCCAGAAGCTGGTTGATTTCTTTTAACTTTTTATATACTTACATTTTATAAGTCAAACTATGAATATACATGGAAAAAAACAAGAGATAATTCAGTCTACCTTCTTAAAATGAGGTTGGAAAACTAAGATTTCTTTCCTTCCAAACTACAACTGACCCAAAAATACTATGCCTTGCTGTTTGGGAATTTAGAAAAAAAAAATTCACTAAAACCAAAAGGACCAGTCTCATGCAAATAAAATTTGCCAAAGTTTTATGGGTGATGATAGCTCCTAGCATTTCTTCCTCTATAGCTATATTTTATTCCCTGGGTGAATCATGCATCATATGAGATTTAAAAAGAAGCAGCGAGTCTGTTCTCCCACCAGACTGTGAAATGCCTCAGGAAGCTGATGCACATTCTTACACGCACTTCCTGCTCTTCCCCTGAGATGCCCTCCCAGTAGGATGAGAAGATCCTTACTGCACAACCTTTTGAATAACTATTTAGTTCTGAACCCCTTTTTAAGATGTCTTTATTCATTTGCAGATCTCATGTACACAGCCTGAGACCTACTTCTGTACTATTCTTCCCACAGTGTATCTTTTAGAGGTCAGGCTGTTCCCTTCCATGACTCTGTGAAGAGTTCTTTTACAGGAAAATTGTCTGCATTAGCTCTGCAGTGTTGCCAAAGATTAGGGCATCATGCAAAAAGAGTGTGATTTGTGCTTGATGGTTTTAACTTTGTCTTGAGATCTCACTGAATTGTTTAGATGCTGTTCCTTTAGCTGGGAGAATTTTTTTGAGTCCCTGTTTGGAGGTTAGATGTTCCACAGAATCACACAGAATCACAGAATGGTAGGGGTTGGAAGTGACCTCTGAAGGCCATCTAGTCAACCCGTCTGCTAGAGGAGGATAATTTCCACAGAACTACATGTGATCTGGTTACAATTGTGCTGCTTGTTTATTAAAGTCCACCTGCTTGATAATACAGGCAGAAAAACTGAGTGTTTGACTTACTTGAACACAGAGTTCAAATTATGTTCTAAAAAAATAATTATTGACACAAATCCTCTTTGATTAAATTGTTATGCCTTCTCCTGGAGCCAGATTTATCCTGTGTTGTTTGGTAGAAAAAGAGGAAGACCCCACGGAGGCTGGAAAAGTTCCTCTCAGAACTCTTTTATTTGCACCTACAGCCCAATTCCCTGGTAAAAACCATAAATTTCCTGTGTATCTGGAAATAGAAAGCTGGAGCCACACCACCAATTAGGAAGAGACCCTTCTCCAGTCTCTCCATGCAAAGGCCACTTGGACTTGCTAAGAGAAGAATTCTCATGAAACATCACCAGAAGACAATGGACTGGCACATTTCCCACACAATATTTTTTTTTCAGATATGGTGCTCTTACAGGCCTGGGACATCTGTGCAGGATGTAGGAGAGGAGCCATATTTGCTGGTTGTACAGTATATCCCAGAACATTTGTTTTCCCAGAGTTGATTGCTACTCCCTCAATGCCAAACGAGTAGCTTAAAAAAGCCAATTTATGGTCAAACTGACTCTTTGATTCTTCTTAAATACTGGTATGAGGTCCTCCATGACACAGATAAAATTTCCTTTGAATCCACTCTGAGCTTTGTGTTAACATCTATCTTGCATTTTATCTTTAATGTACCATGAGCCCCTACAGCATGCTATGAGGAAAAGGAATAATATTTAGGTTTTAGAAAGTTACTGAGTTTTTATAGACTTTCCACTAGAAATTAGCAACAAAGAGTCCAATTCGGTCTCTACCTGAATTCAATAATTTCTTCTCTTAAGAAGTTGTCAAAGGAGAAGAAAGTTTACACAATCTGAGAAGCTTCCTGAAGTTAGCTTTTGCTAGGCCTAACCTCCTCTTAAGAAAATAGCATTTTAGTTTAGCTAACTTCACTCAAATGGGCTTCTTTACAGTCCTTCATTTTAAAGTGGAATGACCAAGTACTCTAAACCTCAAACAGAGCCATCCCTACTCCCTGATTTTATAACTAATACAGTGTTAGGATTTGAAGTCCTACTTAGTAAGGTGGGAATTAACACAGACAAAATGGACGCAGTTGAAAATAACTAACGTATCATAGATAAAGATAATAGTTGTTTAGGCAA
>NW_010189361.1:0-15290 GCF_000695765.1 Mesitornis unicolor | reverse complement strand
AAGAGTGAAAATCTTATTTTCAGAAGAAGAATAGAAGTAGTCTCCAGGTCTGGGATGAAACAGTTCCACTGACGATAGTCCTATTAGGCAGCAGTCTCACTCATTCTGTGTTTAGCTGAATATAATGTTGAATGTCAGAATCCCCAGCTGAGATGATAGCTTGACTTTGGGTGGGTAGACACTTTATGTTTCAACCACAATCTTTTTCTCACTGTTCAGCTACACCCCCAGAGAGAAATTTTGAAAAGCAAAGAACAAAACATAAGGGTTTTTTACTATAGAGGTTAGGTTTGTTTTTATACTCTCAAGAAAATGCCAGGAAGATACATATGCTTGCAAAAATAATTACCAGTTTGTAGAAAACATGCACTTCTCATCTCTGTGTAAGCTACATTTTTTGGTTGGAGTTGCATTATATTTCAGAGAAATAGGAGCCTAATGGAGAGTAGGACAAAGGCATGGGCACAAAAGGGCACTGGTGTCACAAGTTAGCAGATCACAAGAGCTAGATTAAGACTACACAGGAATAATTGTAAAAACTTCACTGCCTTCTTTCTCCTTTATCTAAATGACTGGTTAGAGGAGTGGCCAGGTCACGGAACACTGAACACAAGGGCACGAGTTTGGTCCCCACCACTGCCTCTAGGTAAATAGTTAGTTACATAGTTAGTTTCATTGCTGGGCTGGTTTTGGGGAAGAATGGCTGGAAAGCTTCCCAGCAGACAAGGACCTGGGGGTGTTGATTGACAGCCAGCTGAACATGAGCCAGAACTGTGCTGAGGGAAGTCCTTATCGTTCTCTACAACTACCTGAAAAGAGGTTGTAGAGAACTGGGTGTGAATCTCTTCTCACAAGTTACAACTGATAGAACAAGAGGAAACGGCATCAAGTTATGCCAGGGAAGTTTAAGTTAGACATTAGTAAAAATTTCTACACTGAAAGGTTTATCAAAGACTGGAACATGCTGCCCCGGGAAGTAGTGGAATCACCATCCTTGGATGTATTGAAAAAACATCTAGATACGGTGCTCAGGGACATGGTTTAGAAGTGAGCATGGTAGAGTTAGTTAACAGTTGGACTTGATGATTTTAAAGGTCTTTTCCAACCATAATGATTCTATGATTCTAATCACAGAGTGTCTTCTTTAGTCTTATCTGTTTATAAGGATCTCTATAGGAAGTAAATCTTGGCACTTAGCTTGTCAGTTTGACAATTTTCAGCTAAAATGAAAAATTGAACTATAGCTACCATGAAAAATCCTTATTAATTGGCAGTAGTTTCAAGAGAATTTTCTCTCTGGTCCTCTGGTGAGTACCAGATATGTATATTTATTAATCTTGGTTGTTTGTTGAATTTGTTTCATTTTGTTGTTCAGTTTAGGGAAGGGGGTCGAGGTCTGTTTATTTGTTTTTACAACATACATTTGTATTATTATTTTTTTCCTATTTTTTTTTACTATTTTCTTTTTCACATCCTTTTTATTTTTATGGGAGAATAGCTGATACCATTTTAAAAGTGTTCTAAAGGAAATAATTACTAGAATTGTAATTTCTTGTAGATAGTTTAATTTTTGTTTTGTTGTGATTATTTAGAGAGACTAGAAGAAATAACATTATTCTGCATGAATATAATGCAGCTGGTAAGCATACACCATCTAATAAAGCACTTGGACAAGCATTTACAAAGTAGCAGATGTGTAATGTACCATCATTTCAGAATTAGATCAGATTGAAAATCAGAGTTTCTGTGCTGTGATTCTTGTCTTTCCAGGAGATATTAGACAAATCACTTGCTTTATTCTATAAGTTAACAAACTCTGTTAATATTTATTATCAAAACAGTACTTCACTGCTTTACTGACTACTGAGAACTCTGTATAATTATTTGTGTTCTTAAGGTGAAAGTCTTTCTCCCCCCTGCCACGTTTATGAAGAGATTCATTCTCTCTCTCCCAAAAATGGTTAGTGATTATCCTTGTGCTCTATTTTGCATGCCTTAAAGAAGTCTAGTTTTGAAGAAAACTTGCCCTTTCCAGGAATCTTACTTTGTATAAATATAGCACATGTTCATGACTCAAATAGGGTGCATTGGTCTAATGTTTGGTTACAGGAAACAACATTATTTGTCTCTTATGTCTCTGCCTTTCACACACTGTAAAACTTCTTATGCTTTTACATGCTGATGGATGGGTCAGCCAGCCTTGTGTGGATTTGACCTGCAGATTAGCATGCATAATTTTGGAGGCCAAACCAGCCTCCTATTAACAAATAAACTGTTAAAGGCATGAAAGCTGTTCTGAAAGTAGATTTTACTATTGGAAGACAGTGGAGAAAACACATGCATGTTTCAGTGTGTTTCTTTTGTCCAAATTATAGGAAATTATGTGCTCTTTGACCTCTTCTGTCAGTTAGGTTGTATAGAACAGCCTTCTTCTCTTTAATACATTCAACTATAAGGTAAATTGCAAAGGGCAGGAAAATTAATATTATATATCCCATTCCTAAAACTGGACTCAAATGAAAATGGATACAGTCTTTACAGCTTCCAACAAGGAAGGAACTTTCCATTATCCTTACCATTAATTAGGTAGAAGGCTGCTCTTTGACTGTCTTTTGTTACTTGGTGATAGTGATGATAACTGGTTAAAAATAATGAGAATATTTTGCAATGATAGTTTACATTCTTGGTTTTATTTTTCATAAGTGGGTATTGTGGAAAATTGTAGCTTTTGTAGGAATAAGTGGAACTTGAGAAATGAGAACAGATTTGAAAAGCTCTGTCTGCAAGGTGAAGCCTATTGGAGGTAGGGTGGATGATCAGTTTGCATCACAAAAGTCACATTTATGCTGGATGTATTCAAAAGAGTAAAGGAAACTTTTACTGTATCTGAGACTTTGGAGGGGAAAAAAATCTAGACATCTAAAAATTTGGTATTAGCTAAAGTCTTGCATTCATTATTTAGTGATTTGGAACTTACTCAAAATTTACCTGGAATTTTTCCCAAATGAAAAGTAGAGTCAAGAACCTCACCTGATACAAGCTGGCATAGCTCCACTGAAGTCAAACATAGTGTTTAAAGCAGCTGAGAAGATAATTTCTGGTTTCAGAATGGAGGCTGGTCCTTATTCTTGCCACTTCTCTTTTCTTAATTTATTTTTTTTTTAATCTATAAAGCATTCCCAAGCATTAAATAAAGTTTCTCCTTTAGATATTTGGAGGGTATTTGTGAGAAGTGTGCAGACATATCACGCTGTGTATTGGAACTAGAATGCCTAACTCATTTATTACCTAAAGTATTTTGTGGTCAAAGGGGAGAGAGAGCTGCAGTTTTCTGTACAGATGGCAGAAGTACTGTACAGAGGAGTGTAGTGTATCTATTAATCTCATCCAGAGAAGCAGACAGTGAAGAGGTTCAATTCTGTGGCAGTCTAACCATTAACAACATCCCAAACTTGATTTTATTTCTTCACTTTTTTGGGCTGAAAACACTGTGGCTAAGATTTATTATGTCATTGTCGTCTCTGCCTTTCCTCTGTCTCATCTGTATTCTTTACAGAGCCTATAAACATGGGCTGTCAGCAAGCTAAACCTGTCAGATTTCCACTTCCCCCCTCCTCTGTCTGCTACTATGCTGCCTGAGAAACAGCCATGCACGCTGCACCCTCACTATGATTCTCATCATCACATCTCATTCATCACTGTGATTCCAAACTCAGCTCAACACATTAGAAAAAAGGTCAGGGATGTGAAAGGAAAAGAGAAATAAACAACTACCCAGCGGAAGCGGTTGAGCTACAGAAGACGTGGGAGGTAAGATTGGAGCCAATTTCTCTGCCAGCAGCTGTACTGGGCATAAAGTACTTGCTATACAAGTTCTAAGTGTTTTAAGCTGGAGGGTTGTGTAGGGGTTTCATGCAGTTCCTGGTTATTTCCCAGCACAGAAACATAGTGAAAGGATAGAAAACCTTAGTTAAAGATGGAAAGGTTATAAAACTTTTTATAACTGGAGTAAAGATGATGGATTGGTTCCTGACAACTAGAAACATGATAGCATACGAGATTTGGACTCAGGAGTTCAATAAACATCCTTACAGTGATTAAAGAACAAGTCTTATGTTGACTTTATGAGCCAAACTTTAAGAAGCTTTTGATCGGGGATGTGGGGGGTAATTTTGTATGGAGAAGAAACAAATTATTTTATATAAAGCAGTAATATTCCTTTAAGTGGGATCTGCTTCTTCCTATGTGCAACACTGTCAGTGTAGTTAGGTAGAATCTATTTTAAAAATTACTGTGGCTTACTGATAGCCCTTCTTCATTCTCTTCACTGCTACTTTGGCCATTTATCACTGAGCAGGTTTGTTTTCTTGATCAAGAATTTTTTTTTTTTGCCTTTATGCCATTTTTTAAGCCCTTGGCACTTCTCTTCATAAATAAAAGTAGCTGTTCAATCTTTCCTTACTTACATTTTGAAAATCTATATGTAAAATAGTGAAGCAATATAATGTCAGTAATTTTCTCTTAGCAAATAAGGGAAATAAGAGCAACTGATGAGCCGAAAAGAGATAATTTGCAAAACTCCATTCAGAGGAGTTTGATACAAAGAAATTAGCTTGTGCAACTATGTTTATTTTCTCAGAAATGGTAGTCAGCTTATAAGGATTTTAGTTTACATTTTTATTTATGTATGCAATAATTGGTTAAAAATTTGATATCACCTCTGATTGTAACATATTGTCCAGCAAGCATGGTGACTTTAGTCAAATAGTCAAGAATATAAATATCTTTATCTACTAGTAATCTTTTAAAAATGTAATTCTGACTGTGCTTTATGTGGGCACAGATTGTTTATGTTCTAACCTTTTTTAACATGCTTCTGTCCAGCTCATGTGAAAAGCTTGTTTTTGTGCTTTATGTGGTATTTAAGCTAAAGAGAGGAGATTACTAAACTGATTATTCAATGCTTTTCATTAAACCAACAAAAAAATTCCTAGAAAGCCCCTAGTGAATTTATAAGTCAAATGATAAAATCAAAAGCATACCATGACTTAGAAGGGAAAAGGTACTTTCATAGAGAATTCATAATGTCCACTAAATGCAATACTTTGGATGCAGCCTCCAAATATGATAATCTTTGTACCACTGGCTGTTGAAAGGTGAGAAGGAATATCGTCCTACATTTTCAATCTCTTTCTCATTCTTTTCTATACATTTGCTAACTTGCTGAAGCTGAAGACAAAATACTGGGGTTCTTGGTCTAAAATACAATAGCTCATCTTAGAGTCATATGTGGAAAGAATCTAGCAGAATTTTGGAAGAAACTTTGCATAACTCAGAAAAGGAACTTTGTATGTAAAAATAAAATAGAAGACTGCTGTATCCCTCTACTTCTGTGCAAGTGTTTGTGTTTTCTTCAGTAAATGTCACTGCTCTCAGTGCCATTGAAAAGCTCTTTTCTCTATGTTCATAGCCTATGGTTTGATATTGTGGAAATTCATCCCTTTTGAATTTACTGAATATCCTAGCTTTAGGAGGTAGAGGAAGTTAAGACCCCTGAACCAAGCAACTGCATTAACACATTGTATGAATAATAATGTAACAGTTCAAAGAGCCAATAGCTGAACACATGGAGTTAAGATATTGAGACAACAGGCAATTCAAACTTGAGCTGTGAATAGATAATTTCTAGATTAATGTGAACTGTCGAGAGTAAAATAAGTTGTGGAGAATAATAACTGGGAAAGAAAACATATTAGAAACAAGAAGCACATTTAAGTTCCTACAAGTTACTGTATGTTATTAAGTATAAATGCAGCATTGTGATACAGCAGAGCACAATACTTACATGGCTTGTCTGGCCCTAATGTGAAATGACTTATACTCCAAAATAAAGAAACAAAGCATACTATAAATTTTAAACTTGTGAAGAAAGATATTTGAAAGACACATTGCAGTATATCTATAAAAGAGGCTATAACTGTAAAACAATTAGGAAATAAATGTGAGTAGTTTTTCATGAACTACATTGAACTGTGGAAACAGCAATAGCAGTAGCAGTATGAAAATTATGATGCTAGTACTGAAGGAAAACAAAATAGGGGATAAGATCAGAATAACAAAGTAAATGGTGGTAAGAAAATGGGAATATTTTAGAAAATAAAGAGGTAAGAAATAGAAATCTTTAAAGAGTTCATCTTATAAAATACCAGAAGCAGTGTTGTTATCTACCACAACACTGCAAATTTAGTATAGATTGGGTGGAGGATGAAAGGAGGAAGAAGAAAAGTCCAAAATCCGTACTTCCCTCTTTATTGATATACTAGGAAGAAGCAAACTCCTAGCCTGTTTGTGTGCTGGCATCAAATGCGTTTGCCTCAGTTATTGTGATCAATACCAGATGAAAATGAGGTACAAAGGAAAGATTACCTTGCACTGAGATATCAAGTATTCTTTTAAGTTTCTCTACCAGAGTAAGCTAGTATATTGAGCTTGGTAGGCTGAATCTGATAAATAGTTCAAATTTAACATAATGTTTTGAAAACTAAATGGATATCTCACTTTTCCTTCTTGAATATATAGTAGAGTTCCATTACATAATGCACTGCTGTCCGCATAGCTGCTGGCTGGGCTGTATGCTAATAAATATTGTTTAGATACATTAGCTACATTAAGCTATGAAAATTGTCTAACTGAAGTATGAAAGGCAGCCATTTTAGTTACATAACTAAGGACAGAAAGGCAATTTGGAAGGTGATCTCTTTCAAATGGCAGTTCATCTCACCAAGCAAAAATCTGTGTTAGCATTCACCATCTAACAACTATCATGAATGTTATATGACAGCATTTGACTACTCTAAATGTGTCTCACAATCACTAAAACTAGATGTGATTTGTCAGGTTTTAAATCAGATTTCTGTAATGCAGATAAGTAGAGTTGTTGAGTTTTAATTTTTTTACACAAATACTTCTCAAGGAGGATTATTTTAGGTGCACAGACTTCGCTATCCATGCTTCATAGCTAAGCTGACTGAAATCAATAGCATGTAGACTAAGATAGATTTGCAAAATGAATAAAATCATTCCTTCGTTACAGATCATTGAAATAAAAATCAACTGTTAAGGTAGCTGAATACAGAATTTTATTATATACTCAGCTTTTGCACTTGTGTAAAGAGAGTCACAATGACTTCATTTCACTGTTAGAGTTCAGGTTTGTATATTGGATATGACAGTTATAATGCTTGTAGTTCACTGAAGTCAATGTTTGCAACATAAATGGATGTACCACTCTATAATGATTGACATGACCTTTAACACCTCTTTATTTTCTTGCAATGTTTACTTCCCATTTGATATAAACTTAAAGAACATTATTTGCTGTATGGAATTAGGAAAAACGTTGAAGGACATTCATATTTTTCTTCAGAAAGTTAGTACTCTTATTTTTCAGACAGGAACCTCTTTCTGGGACTTCTAACTAGTCTGTTCTTCTATTCCAACTCTGTGGGGTTTATTAAGACCTCTTCAAAATGTGAAAAGAAGAGGATCCAAACATTTGCATACTTTAGAAGTGTTTAATCTTGATTAATGGTACATAGCAAATCAAGTAGGGGCTTATTTGTACTGCAGTGCATTCACTTGATGCTATCTATAATGCTATTTATTTAAGAGGTATGGTGCTAGTCCAACCACTGAGTATATTTGGAAATTGAATTTTATTTTTGCTTTCACTTTTCTATATAAGATTTCCATGATTCAAAAAGACTTCAGAGTTCTCTTGAATGTCTCTGGAATGAAAATGACTGTCTAACATCATCAGTTCATACATCCTTTGATTCTGCTGCTTCACTTTCTTTTTTTTAATCTTTTCCCCCTCCAGTTGAGGCAAACCAGACATTCAAAAGAGATTAGCCCATTTCAAACCTTTTGTATGAATACAAACGAAGTTATAATTTAGGAAAGAATTTGTTCTTTTTTTATTGTTATATTACTTTGTTTTTTAAATGTCAGTGTTTGAAATGGTTTAAAGTCATTCATCAGTGACCATAATACAGTAGTAAATGTATTTTGTTTCCACCTTCTTTCATGTGCTGCCATATGAAGATGTATAACAGTGCTTGCCGTTTTATTCTTTTCAGGTTGTAGCCTGTAATAATTTTTAAGGAAGTTTATTTCTAAATGTAGTCAAAAAATGTAATGTAGCTCCCCATAATACTACTTTTTAAAGCACTGTATCATACAAAACTCAGGAATTAATTAGAATTCCAAATTATACAGAAAAGAGAGAGAGAATAAGTAAAATATTTTTTTAAAAGTACAGCCAGATCATTTTATGGTTAGTGTTACAAGAATTATGCAAAGCAGTTAAAATGCAAACTACTCACTGCCCTATGCATTTTATTCATTATTGGTACTGTAGTTAATATGTACTTGGCATTCTATTGTCCATTACAATAAGGGGATATAGTGAGATCTCTTTTTTTAATGCAGCAGGTGTATGAAGTGTATTACTCTGGATTTCTCAGGCAACCACTGGAATCTAGTCAACACTGAGATATGCTTGCTAATAACCAGAGATACTTGGCTCCCTGGTGTGTTATTTACAACAGTCCTATATTGCATGGGAAGCCTTTTATCACATGCAGTGGAGAAAATGTACAATTAAGATGAACTGTTTGGTGTCCCAAAGAGAACTGTACATCTTCGCTTGAAGTTTTTAGCAGCAAATATCTTTAAGATAGCATGGGAATAAGCTTTGGAGGAAATTATTTCCCTTCATAAGGGCTTTAAATGTACAGATGATGACATCTATATGCCCAGGAATGGACAATATATTGTTGTTAGCTCTTTCTGTTCAAATATATCTAAATGTGAATATTAACTCTCCTTCTTCTGCTGTAGTTCATAGACAAAATGAGGGAGAGAGAGCTCTAATTCAACACAGTAGTACAATGTCATTTGTGATTTGTACAAGAAAGATTGTCCTCTAATTAAAAAAAAAACCTGTCAGGTCTAAAGTAATACAACCTTTGTTTTAATTGGGCAGAACAGAAATCTGTTCTTGATGTACCATGTTGATATGGCACTCATTAACATGTCAGATTTCAAGAAATATTACACTGACCTTACCACTACCATCTCCAATGCATGTGTAGTAAGAAAACAACTTGACTGGGCGTAACACAGTATTCCAGTACCTACCATTTTCCTTATTAGTAAATTCATATTCGAGCAACTTCTCTGTTTAAGATAGCTATATTCTCTCAAGGTTTAGCAGACATATAGTCATTATTTATGACATAAGGACTGTATAATGCAACAATTTCGAAACATCAGCTTTTTTAAAATACTATTTTCATCCTTTCAGTTTAAGAACTATATCTCTTTTCTAAGCATTATTTTATTACTGAACAGTATACTTTTTATTTTGTGATACTATTGCAACTCTTGATTAGCATATAAAAATACAAGGAATAATATTAAAAATAGTAATTAAAACCTCCCTAATAGTATCTTAGAGTATTTGAAAGGATTAAAAAAAAAATCCATCATTTCCCAAAGTCTGCTTCTATGTATGTATCCAGAGTGTTTCATTAGTAATAACTTGTTTCTGAAATTGCATTTTACTATTTTTTGTTGTTGTTGTTTTTTCTTTCTGGATATCAAAGTTAACTGCAAGAAAAATAAGCTAGACTCAAATATTCCTCTGAGTGGAATAACTGTTAACAATGGTTTAGCCATGTCTACTTGAGGGACTGACATGACTTGTAGAATCTTTCAGTAATGAATATATGACTGGAAGAAAGCCAGTTAGATTCCAGAGTTTAGACTAAGCTTCTATAGCTGGAAAAATCACTATTTTGTAATGTAAAACAAATAACAATCTTACAAACATAAAAATGATAACAGGATGGACTGTTTATAATTTCACTGTCAGAGACCTTCACTGTAACAAAAAGTCTAGACATAAAAATTTCAAAGCGTTAAAACTTGTTAAAATCCTTTTGAAATTATTAAGGAAATGCTACCTAATAACATGAAAATGCCATATTTGTAGACATCTGGATTTTAGAAATGTGTATTCCTATTCACTACACTGAAATTCATTTTAATTGACCTGCAGAATAATATTAATTTAAATACTCACTTTTTTCCCTTGTGCTTTTCCAAATCTCTAAGGTTAGAAATGTTTCATTTCCTACAACACTATACTAGTGAACGTTTCTCCACTGAAGTACCTTATCTTATTTAAGGATTTCCCTTTACTTTTTTATTTTCTGGTTAACATTCTTTACTGCTCTTCACATTTGAAGTCTGAATTTTCTCCTCTTCTAGCTGTTCACTAAGGCATGTAACGATAGAATTTTCTTTAGCAGACTTCAGAGCCTTTATATAAATGAGCATATGGTATTTACACCTTTATGTCATACACTTGAAGGCCTGGGGTCCTCTACTGCTGTTACAACCTACAGCTTTCTACTTATGTCACAAAGAACATGAAACTATTATGGATGAGCAACAGAGTAGTTGCTAAGAGACATCCTGCGCAAGGAGCTAGGTAGGAACTGCTGAGTAAAACCCTTCAACAGGCACCTCTGAAGTTTTCACAGGACATAAGCAGAATCTGGGTTAAGGAGTTGCTGATGTAAATAATTTTGTATGGAGAGTATATTTGATTTCTTTCTTTCAATGAGCTCAAAACAGTGAACAAACAGGAAAATAAGTTTAAGACTTCTGTCTTCACAGCTTTTTTAATCTATAAGCAGTCTGTTAGATTCATAAGTTTATAACCATTTTTGCAAAATATTTGAGTTTGTTAATGCTAATCAAAATTCTTCAAGTTTTACATTGTGAAAAAGGCAGAATTTTAATTAAATCAGGTGTTAATATTTAATACCACTGGTCCTTCTACCAGAAGCACAACTGGTAGTAACAAACTGCATCTTACAGAAATGCTTTCTATTTAGGAATCTTGTTGGCAAAAAATTGCTTGATCTAACAGTATAGTCAAATCTTCTTGATAATGTTGAGTATATTTAACTAAATTACATTATATAGACAAAGCGTTGTGAACTTTGACAAAGTCACTTTAACAAATGGTTAACTCTTCAGCTTATTTCCAAATTCACTAAAAGCTTTTCTTAATCAAACAGACCATAAAAGCTTTTCTTAATCAAACATACCATACTCAATTTATAAATTACTAACTCCTAAAGCAGTATTGACAGAAAAGGAAAATAATTATTCTCTGTAGTACAGATAATCTGTACATAAATGCTACATCTGACCTTTAGCAGCATAAACATACCAAACAAGGAATCTATAAATATATCAGCCTAATGTATTTGTATTTTCGGCTTCATAATAATAAGGGAAGTAATTATTCATATTTCCAAATTACCCCACTTTTCTACTTTTTAACTCTGTGGAAAGACTCCTAATGACCTCATAGTGCTTCCAGTCAGTTTCACTCTGACCTAATGGATAAGTAATATTACAAAATTTATGTTTTTTTTTTCTAAATGCCTCTGTCTTTCTTCTCATTTTTACCCTTCCTCTCCTTGATGATCATGCACAGCTTACTAGAATACAGATCTATTTAAAATTTGAGATCCCTGTAATTTTGAAGTGTAATGCTTCTCCATATATTTGTAGTTTTCTAGTGTAGTACACGTATCATTCATGTAACAAATTCTTATGCCATTGCCGATCTGTTCTAAATGTTTTCTGCATTTCCAAACATGTTGTCTACTACACAGAACTGATGACTAATACTGCCTGACAAGTTTCGCTATGATTTCTGGAAAGACCAGAGTAGTAAATATATAATGTGGGTTGTGCTAATGTTCTTGAAATGATTGATATGTTTTTAATTATAAATCAAATTTTAATTTAGTTACTCTGTTCACCCAAGTATATCTTATGAAATTTAATTTATGAAATATTAATATGTGATATAATTGAGTTTCCAGTGCTGGTAGATTTGGTTGCTTGAGAACACAGAGTAGACCCTTTCATAATAACTAGTTTTATAATCTGGAACTTAGTCCCATTAAAATGTATGCAGAAAACTTCCCCGTTTCATGATATTACTTGTACTGGAATGGTGGCCTGAAGAAAAGTTACTATGTTTGAAGTCTTGCTGCAGAAAATCTTTCCATCTGCCTTGATAGCACTGAAATACAGCATTTATCTATAAGCACTGTGATTCTGTTTCTCCTCTTAGGCAGTGTGAATCATAAACTGGATGGAAAGGTAAGAGCAAAGGCAGTTAATAGCAGCTGATCTAGGCAACCTCCATGTTATTTAAATTTCCTTAATGTAGATAGTAGATCATGTTTTCCTTAATATACCTTTTAAACACAACACTTAGAATTCAGTTTGATTACTGTGTTCAGTCCTCACTGGGTTTAAAAACATGGATAGGTTTCCATCTTCGGTAGATGGCTTCATACCCATTTAGTGACATGTATTCCTGACTTTCCCTGGAAGAATGGCAAATAACAAGACTGTCGTATATTGTTTCTAATGCTTAAATTTCTCCCCGTTTCTAGAATTTCTTTAGTATTTAGCTTCAAAAATCCCCAGAAAGCTCATGAGTCGGCTGGATCTTCATGTCCTTGGTAGTTTAGCCTATGATATAAATACATTTTTAATTGAGTATGTACCCCCTTGGCCACAGTAACTATAGGCAAGTTGTTTTACTAAATCTAATATGTTGAGTAGTATATGCTTCATTAAAAAATGAACCATTTTCTTGAAATTATTCCTATTTCTCACAAAATATTGCAAAATGTACTTGATTTTCGTAAATTGAATATGCTGTTTAGAGGGTTCAATACTTTAATAGAAACTATGATTAAAGAAAAGTGAGTATACAAGTAGCTTTGTGTTTGTTATTTCACAAAGAATTAATTATCTCATTTTTTATATCACTTTTCATCCTAAGCTTGGAAAGTTTAGGGCCATACTTTATTAACCATAAGTATACATCAATTATTCCATACTTTACTACAAGCAATAAAATTCACTGTTCAAGAGACAATAGCAGTTTATAATCTAGGTAATTAAAGAATGTTACCTTTGTAGTAGTGCAGCACTAAAAGGGAACTTGTATTTCTTCAAATCAGTTTTTGAATAGCAAAGAAACTTTCAGCAAAATTGGATATGTTGAAGTGAGGCAGGTGGATTTAGTTTTACTAAAAATTTTCTTCTCATCTTCTATCTGCTAGAGATAGTTTATTTTTTTCTTTCAGATTATTCTTATTTTCTTTCAGATTATTATTGCACCCTATAGGGTTGCAAATGCAGACATAATATTTGGACTTTTTAGGAGACTGATTCAATGTGGGGTTTTCCTCATTATATTAAGTATATTAATACTTATTTATATTAAGTATTAATGATTACTTGGGTTCTGTATACCTAGGACATTTTTTTATAATTTTGCATTTTAGATGAATATTAATGAATATCTTTTCATCACTGATGGAATCCTAGATATTTCTTGATTGGGAAGTAAAGAGGTAATAAGTCTCCTTGTTTTTTCCACTTGCATTTATTTACAGTCATTCAAGATAATGATTACAGAGTCAGCCTTTCACTCACCGGTTCCAGTAATACTAGAAAAATTCCACATATATATTTTTCTTAAGAACCTCTGTAGTCAAACACGATATATATATGTTTTTTGGCTGGATGAAAGTTATGGTTCTCAATGTTGCTTATAGGAATGCAGGTTCTCCATGGACAGGAGATTAATAGTATGTCTTCCAACATTCACGATAAATTAATTTTATACCAAATGAAATTATCACCATAGAATCCTAATAATCTTAAATGCTTCTTTGGACTCTATTATTGGACAAAATGTACAACTCATAATAGTTAACATACCAGTGATGATAAAGATGTAGAAGTAGCTGTAATTGGAAATATTATCCAGCTATTCTTCCTCACACTGTCTTCACAGAATCACAGAATCGCTCGGTTGGAAAAGACCTCTGAGATCATCATGTCCAACCGTTCCTGTCTACCCCCTAAACCATATCCTTAAGTACCTCATCTACCTGCTCTTTAAATACATCCAGGGATGGTGACTCCATCACCTCCCTGGGCAGCCTGTTCCAGCTTCTGACGACCCTCTCAGTAAAGAACTTCTTCCTTATCTCTAACCTGAACCTCCCTTGGCACAGCTTCGTGCCGTTACCCCTTGTTCTATCCTCCATCACCTGCAAGATAAGACCAGCACCCACCTCTCTGCAACCTCCCTTTAGGTAGTTGTAGGTGGTGATGAGGTCTCCACTCAGCCTTCTCTTCTCTAGGCTAAACAACCTCAGTTCCCTTAGCCGCTCCTCATAAGACTTTGTCTTCTATCCTTTTGTTCCCTGATGCTTACACTGGTACTTGTAAAAATAGATGTTATCACCATGTCTGTAGAGTTCCTAAAAATCTTGCTATTTGAGTAGGAGTTCAGAGAGTCAAATTTCAGATTTCTAAAAGGTTGAATACCTTTAGTTCTTTTGTTTTGGGAGTGCTAAAAGACATAAATTTATAGAGGAAATTTTAGAAAATAAAAATTCATAACCTAATGATTCTGGAATAGAACTTTAAAGGAGAAAATATATACCTCTGTTTTTTTAAGGAAAACAAGCACACAAACCCATTCCCTGTTCTCAACTTTTCCTATTTCTACTTACATTTCAGATTCCGTTTCTACTTACTTTATCAGTCATTTTCAATGCTGAACTCTGACAGGCATGTTGGAAAAGTGTACCACAGAAAACATGTAGTATGAAATACTGCAATGAAGTAATTTTTTTAAGCTGTTTCCAGGCAGGGAGGAATCTCTTTTCTTTACAGAAGATTCCTCCTGGTTCACATTTTCATTATTCTTTTGTGTCTTTTTATGGTCCTAACTGGTAAAATATACAGATAGATGGAAAAGATGTTTTCTAGCAGGTGGGAAATTATCACCTGGGAGTCAGCTGGTGGGAGACGGCTTGTCTGTGCATGCATTTGTGCACTTTTTAAAATTTTTATTCACTAAGTATTACATATAGATTGAAAAAGAAAAAAAAATCCAACTTAAACTAGTCAGTACGCTTTATTTCAGCAAAGCAACTCCATCTGTGTCTCAGGAATACCTTTTGTGAAAACTTCCTTTTTATGAGGTTCTTATTCCAGTGCCTTTTTCAGCCCTAACTGAGTCTCACAGGGGCAGCACTGCTCACAGGATTTCCAGTCTTCCATTTTTAGTGCCAGTTTCACAGAATCACAGAATCACAGAA
>NW_010189360.1:48227-50450 GCF_000695765.1 Mesitornis unicolor | reverse complement strand
TAATATTGATATTATCTATTTATATATATATATGTATATATAAAGTTTATGTTTAAATGGAAAAGAAGAAAGCATGAAACTGAAACAGAAGCATGAATTGTTAGCCCATGCCCAGGTGGTGCAAGACTATTCAGGTAAGCAGGACTGCTAGAATGAGTGGTATTTAAGGAAAAATAAGTTCTGGGTTTGTCTGAGAGTTCTTTATTTTTTTGGCAATGCTTGCATTTACAGAGAAATAAATAGTTTATTATTAAGGTCTGATCTAGCAAATGAATGGTGGTTTTGATAGATGCTGCAGTACCTTTGAATTATCCATGCAATTTTTGGAGCAATGCAATCCATACTCATTAGATTATAAAATGAATGTCCTGGCCTTTTGACAGTGCAGGAGCTTTAAGTACTTTGGACCTGTAACCAGATAGCAGAGCATAAAATGTCTCCAGAAGGCCAGTGTTTAAGATGAGGTTAACACCAGGTACAGTAACTTTCGTTTACCTTCCAGTTCTTCTGGATTTGAGAGAAGAACGAAAGCTTGAAATTTCAACATCAGTGTGTTCCTGCTAAGGCCACATAATTATTTTTTATTTATGGTTTTCAAATGACATGGGGATTGCACTGACATAAGTGAGGCATTAAGGCCAGAGAAGTAGATTTGGGATGTCAGAGCATACATTACTCCCTGTGGTGTCTGATTGCATTCATCTTGCATTTGCTCTGCGTCTAGAAACCCCTTGTGTCCTTCCTGCAACATGCTCTCTGGAAATTAAATTCACTCTCAAGTTATCAAGGAACCAAGGGGCCTACATGGAGAATGGATTTTATGACAATGTCAAGACACCTTTAGCTTGCTGGCACTCAAGAAATCAATCTGAAATATCTCCTTTTGGCATTTTAATGAAGGAACATGTTTCTGCTAATCCACTGTGACACCTTCTGCCCCTGCCTCCCCGGCAGCCTTTGCAGAAGATATGTTTTGTTGTGTACGAGAAACAGCAGTCGCTTGTTTATTGGTGACAGCATCAATGTGTATTTTCTGCAAACGTATTGTCTTCTTGTAGCTAGGTATTAAGGGTCTTAAAATGACTGGGCACATAAATAATAGAAATATTGGTTAAAAAAGCAAGGTTGGGAATGTGACTGGGGTCATGTCAAGCATATAAAGTTGTAGAAGGGGAGAAAAGGAAAAGAATACTTGTAATAATAACGTCGTTACTTTTTTGGGATATCTTTCACCTTTTATTTGCACAGTGCTGCAAAAAAGAGTCTCTGTGTGGATGGCAAGACACCCAGGGAGAGAAAATCTTTTTTCCTCAAGAAAAAGCAGCTGTTGCTCAGCCTTGCACAGCACCAGCACCTGCCCCTTATGGTGGGAAGGGAAGCTTAAGGCAGCAAAGTGGGTTGGAGTTGGAATGGAGACTACCTGAATGGTGCTTGTGAGGCAGCACAAAGGCATTATTTAGCATAGACTTAGAAGGGAAACAAGAACGGCTGCTTGAAAATGTGATGCAGTTTGAAAATTTCAGCATTTTTCCCAGTTGAAAATGAAGGGGGAAAGTAGTGAGTGCTTTGCTCTTACCCAACTGCAACATTATTTACATTCTGAAATTTTCGAACGTAGAGGGAAAAGGAAAAAAAACTGCTAATCTCAACTTCTTCCCTTTCATCCTTTTTTTCAAAACAGCATTTAGCTGAAGTTGCCTAAATCAGGAGTGCTCGCTGCCTTCCCCACTGTGATATCTCCCTGCTTCCAGCTGGGAAGAGAGATGCACTCCCTTGTAATTGCTGGTTGCAGCGTGCGAGTGTGGACTTGGCTGGAAAGGAGATGATAAATAAAAAAAATTATGCAAGGTTTTTATAAAATATCCAGGAAATCTTTTAACTCGAAGACTTGGAGTAAGCAGATGGTGTGCGGCCAAATGAATGCACACGCATGTTGCTGGGAAATACTGCTCTTGGGTTTTACTTGCTAGTTTTAAGAGCATTCCCCTATGGCTTGTTCAGAAAATGCCTCATTTTGCGTGTCCGGCAGACTCACAGCTGAAAACATCCCTGTTTCCAAAGTAAGGCCAGGTTTTATTTACAGAGTATAATACTAAGGTAGTGATCCCTTTTGGGGTTTTTGATGGGATGCAGTAAATACTCGGTACCGGGTATTGATTTGACATTGGTCTGGAGGAAGGGACCCAATAAAGTGCGAGGGGAAGAGAATCCACAGAAGACATC